>NW_012141636.1:1910809-1927853 GCF_000956105.1 Propithecus coquereli
ATATATATATATTTTTGAGACAGAGTCTCACTCTGTTGCCCGGGCTAGAGTGCCGTGGTGTCATCCTAGCTCACAGCAACTTCAAACTCCTGGGCTCTAGCGATCCTCCTGCCTCAGCCTCCCGGGTAGCTGGAACTACAGGCACACAACACCATGCCTGGCTAATCTTTTCTAACTTTAGTTGCTTGGCTAATTTCTTTCTATTTATAGTAGAGACAGGGTCTCACTCTTGCTCAGGCTGGTCTCGAACTCCTGAGCTCAAACGATCCACCTGCCTCGGCTTCCCAGAGTGCTAGGATTACAGGTGTGAGCCACCGTGCCCAGCCTTAAACTGATATTTTAATGACGACTATTGTTTTCCAAAAGGAGTCATCATAAAATTATGATGACACAATGATATATTTAATAAAGACCTAGAAGAAATTGGAAAAGATTTGAGACATTGGCAAATTTTCAATGTCTTCTCAAAATTTAGAGCAGGCAAAAGTAAAGCAAACCTGAATGATAACTTGGGTATGCTTACATGTCTGTGTGCAGCAGGGGAAATTGGGAACAGACACTAGAAGGGAAGAAAAAGTAGCCCATTGAATATGGGAATTGAATCTAAGGCTATCTTTTCCCAAAGGGTCTATTCTCTGTATTAACACTTCCCTGTCCCCACCACTACCCCACTGCAGTGCTTTAGTCAAGGTGTATGGTTTTCTCAGACAGATTTGAATAGAAATAATCTTTTGATATCAGTACAGACAAAGATGGCACTGAAAAATATCATGAATCAACTAGAAATCATGGAATTGGAGACTCTTGTTGATTTATTAATCATTTTTCACACGTTCACCAAGCACTCTTTATGTGCCGGGCACTGTGCTAGACAATGGAAACAGATGCACGTCTATATTCAAGGAGTGCAAGAAAGGAAAACAAGAAAACCACGTTAGTTCCGTTCTCCAACTTACTTTCCTTTTCACCTCTCTCCAAAAAATTAGAGTATAATTAGAGAGACAGAGAGAAAAACACTTAAAAATAAAATCTTATGTCATAAATCAGAGATGCATACATGGAACCAAGAAGGGAAAAACTAATTCTGCCTAGCCAGAGAAGGCTCCATGAAGGAGATCAACATCACAAGGAGTATCATACTCTTTTTGATAAAACAAAGGAAGAGAAGTTTGATAAAGACATTAGAAGCAAACTATACATACTAGATTCTGGTTCAAAGCAGAATCATTATAACTTAATATGATTTAAGGAGCCCCCAACCATCAGTTTTTAGGTTCCTTGCAAAAAATTATGTAAATTTTATGTCTTTAATAGTCAATATCAACTTCCAGTGATCCAACTAGAATATAGTGGTTCAATTAGAAGAACTTCAAATATAGCACAGTCTTTGTGACATTTAGTTGATTCCCAAGTTACAGAGAAAAATATGATGGCATCTAACTTGAGTCATTTGAAAATAGCTTGAACTTCAAGGAAGGTTTATTCTAACTATTGACAGAAGCATATTTCTTGAGTTTTTATGTCGGAAATAATGTTTTTCTTGAGGGGGCTCCAAATCATTTTTAGCAGAGATTAATTTTTAACAATCTTTTCTCACTGCTAATTGGTTATCTCAATACTTTGAAATAGATCTAATTCAAATAATCAAATATTTTGATAATCTTCTTTCAAGTCCTAGTTATCTTATCTCAGCCTATTAAATGTAGCCAGACTGGTTCCTCTAGTTGGATAAATGCTAAGCACAAACATTGTTTCTGTAATATAAAACACGATGACAATAACCCATTTATTAATTCACTTTATATATCTATACGCTTCTATCAGACAGGCTTACAAGGATCTAAGTATTGCATCACTATTTACTAAAGAAACAGTCACACTTTTCAAGAGAGGTTTTTGGTGAGTATTACTTGGATAAGCAAAGAACAAAAATTTAAGAACTAACTTTTGGCTTCTTGATGTAAATATGTATATATATAACCCAACTGCAAAAGATATTTGAGCAATTCTAAGTAGTTTTAGGGGAACCAATCAGGAAGTACACATTGCAGGTCATTTTAAACATTAATATACATAATATCAATATTGTGACCTTTTTTAGTATATATTACTATTAGAAACTATTATCTTAAGTGGGATGAGTTTGGTTGGACAACTGTTTACTCTTTCTCATTAATTAATGTTCGGTAATATTAAGAATTCAGATTTTATACAGAGCAAAAACAGACATATTTATTTTGAACAAGAACTACAGAGAAGATACCATGTCTTTAAATGCATAGAATGCATGCATTTCTCTATAGCTGTAACAGGTTCAAAAGGAAAAAAAAATAAAAGAATACCTAGGAAAATAAAAGAAAATATGTCTTACCGGAATGAATGCATGTTGCATAGCTTGTTCACATTGTTTTAAGGAAGCAATAGTATCCCACAAAAGTTGATAATTCTCAGCCCGAGAAGCACTTGGCCGTTGCATAGCGAAAGCTGGTAACACTCTAACTGAGCTCACAGAACCCAGTTGAAGAAGGAAAAAAACCCTGCAGATCTGTTACATAAACTTCTTAATTAGATCTGCTACACAAACTGCTATCTTAAGACTTAAAAAAAAAAGTTAATCAGAACATTTCTATTGGGGGATAACTGGGCATGACTTGAACAGAGACAGATGTTTTCATTGGGAAGGATTTTCTTTCCCACACTTGTGAAAAGCAATCCCATCAGTGTTCCCGTCTTCACACGGGTCTGGCGAAACTGCACATACCATAAGTGTGTGGGGGGAAAGAAGTAGGAGGGACAGAGATGTGAAAAAATATTTCTAACAGAAGATTTTGGTGGCAAGCCATGGAGGTAGAATTTGAGTAGCTTGTGAAATGTAGTAAAATTGAAGGAAGTGTGCTACATACACACATATATGTACACGTGCAGGTGTCTGTACTCTCTGCTGTGTGAGAAATACAGCTATAACACATTCGTATTCACAGTGCTATTTGATACGTCCAACTGTCCTCTCAGTTAAGACCTAGATGTGATCTATTCTTCACCTACAGATTATTACGTCTTTTGTGACACTATAAATTGTTTATCCAAGATTATCTCTAAAGACTAGCCAGAAAATTTGTATCTTAAAATTTAACAGTAATTAGAAGACCTTTGTGTTGCCTATGTATTAAACAAAAGTTACATTTATTTCTTATTTTGGATAAAATTTGCACAGATAATACAGGAGAATTATGCCTTTGAATGTTCTTGGGAACTGAGAGTGGGCTGCACAGAGCTGGAATGTGTTAATTCCAAAGAAATATGCATGTGCTCTATAACACAACAACAACAAAAGGCTGATAAAAGCATTAAATAAAATATGAACAGAATTTAGGGACATATTCTGAGTTCCCTTCACCCAAGGGATTGCTGAGGTAGGGGGTAAGTCATCTTGAAAGAAGGTGTTGAGCACTCAGAAGTTCCAAAGGAATCCATACTTTCAGGGCTAGTTTCACATTCAAAAATGGTGATATTTACTCAAGTATTTTGAGAGGTAAAAGGCAAAAGGAGGGAAGTATACAGCATAATAAATAAATTGTTTATTTAATTGACCTAGAAAACCCAAGCAGTACAAAACAAGGTATGAATTGTAGGAAACAATTTGATAACATAAATGAAAGAACTTTTGCTGTATTATTTTTGGAAAAGCAGCATGATTTAGGTTACCTAGTTTTTCTGCATTTATACCCTGGCGTTGGATTAGTTCATACTAATGACCTTGTGGTGTGAAAATCTCAAAGGCTGATATCAGCCACATTTTCTTCTTATCTCAACTACTTTCAATTTTGTACTGGAGTAATGGAAAGTAGAACTTTCTTTTCTTTTTTTTTTTTTTTTCAAAATTTCTACCTGGGCTAATTGTAGGGAGATTGTTTTTCCTTAATATTTCATGAGTACACACCATAAGGCTATTGCCATTAGACAGTTTGTTTTTCAATATCAATTCAATCAACCTTCTCTTTTTCTCATTCATGGTGTTCTTCTGCTCAGCTCACACCCACAGTCCCTCCTCTGCCTTCATTCCTGCCCTTATAGTCTCCCATCTGCCCCAGCCACATGGTGCTTCTTCATGCTCTGTCGACTAGCCAGCCCACAACTTCCAGAAAATATTCCTTCACTAGTAAATGTTCTGAGTTTCTCGGGAGACAACAAGAAAATTTTAAAAAGTTGTTTTTAAAGTCATCTTCCAAAATCCCATCTGATCTTCTCTGAAATCCTTGAGCAAATGTTATCATTATTCCAGACTCCAATTTCTGGGTCTTCTGTCATCTCTAGGGCTTTTTCCATGTCTTGTTCGTTGGGTCCCTTTGTTCTTTCACGTAAGCAGAATCTCCTGAGAGATCCTCTTTTCTTTATTCTTTGGAAGAAGGATAGTGAATTCACAGTCGCTATGTGTAGAAACTCTACATAAATGCCCTTTGACTCATTCACTTGTCCAACAAACATATCAAGCATCTCTCATGTATTATACTCTTTGAAAGCACTATGGGCAAATGGATATATCAAATGTTGATTCTACCTTTAAGGAGCTTAAAGTCTAATAGGAGGGATGATACATAGGCACAAATACCAAAAAGACAAGTTGAAAAAGTATAAATGCCATAAAAGAGGTGGCATAAACTATTCCAAAAACAATAAAAAAGAAGAAATTATGTCCATGGGAAAATTAGGGAAGCCTCCTGGAAGATTTCACACTTTGGTAGAGCTTCAAGTTGGAGTAGAATTTGGACATGCAGAGATAGGTAAGGGAAATTCCAGAGAAAGGAAAGGGAGAGCAAAGGCACAGGGTGGGAAAAGTTCATCAACGGTTTGGAAGGAAACCATTTGGAAGGAAAATAACACCAAGAAAAAATTTGTAAACCAATGACTTAACACTCAGATTTGGACTGGAGCCAAGGCTATTCTTGAATGAAAATGAGTAACTCCCTATTCCTAATGATAAACAATATTAAGTTTAATGAATTCTTACAGAATTGATATTCATAAATTCAGTGAAAATCTTAAACCTCTTGAAGGTGACAAATTCCATCTTTATTCCACACTCTTTAAAAGAGGTACATTGATATACTTTTGGAGGCTTTAGGTGGCTCAGTCATTTAGTTTATATTAGGTAATTAATTATTTAGTTTCTATTAAGTACATTTCACATATTTTATATTCCTATCCAATCACTTTTATAAGTTCTGAAAACTCTTACTTTCAAAATTCAAGTGGGGTCTATCATAAATCAAATATTTACCTAATCAAATATTTTACTTAGTTCAATTTGGCTCAGTTTAACAAAAATTTATTGAACTCTACTGTATGCCAAGCACTGTGCTAGAATATAAAAATAAATGTAATATTATTTCAATCCTCTATTTCTTTTCTACTATCACTCAATGTGCAATTCTCCCTGCCCCAAAGTAGACTTTATATATTTTCTTCCTGTTACTACAATGCTTGATATTTAATCATTACCATTTTTCCATTAAATGTCTAGTCACTAGGCCAGTAGTCCACATGTCTATCATATCTAAGTATGTTACCATGCTTTAACTTAGATTGCAGGCCTCGGAATGGTACTTTTTGCATGGTGGGATTGCCATACACCAGCAGGTGCACACTGGAATGCTTTCTGCTGGTGACTGGTAAATTTAACTTCACCGCAATTGCACTCACCTAAAATAACCAAAAAAAATGGGTCAAAATATATGAAAGAATGAGTTTCAAGAATGGACAACAGACAACAAAAACCAGTGAACTCTGAGAGAAAGGAAATAAACAAAGTGGGTCCTGTGCTTTCCCCATCTTACAGCTTTTAACTTCTAGGACACACTGCAGAGAGGAGGAATGCAGTTGTAGCCTAGTGGACTTGCTAAATTGAGAAGATAGAGTTGATTTTCTGAAGCGATCAAGGCAGCAAGTAGTAATAGACAAACCCTAATTATAGTTGGAGATCTTACTACCCTTCTATAAATTATAATAAAATAAGCAGACAGAAAATTGTTAGGATATAGACTTGTATAAAATAAGCCATTGATTTGAGCTAGTATAGCCTTATGGAATACTTTTCTCAATAACAGCAAAATACACACATTTTTCCTAAGTGCTCACGTAGGATATATCAAGATAAAACATATTTTGAGGTGTAAATTAAGTTTTTATAAATTTAAAAAGATTCATGTCATAGGAAGGATAGTTTCTGATCACAATAAAATCAATAAAATTCAGTTAGAAATTAATAACAATCTCTGGAAACTCCAAAATATTAAGAAAATATCTCAAAAATAACACAATTCTAAATAACCCACTGGTCAAAGAAGAAATCAAAAGTAAATTATAATAGAATGTAGTTTGAAGTGAATTAAAATAAACAACAACATATCAACTTTTGTTGGATGCCCTTAAAGCAGTAATTAAGGGAACATATATATTACTATACACTTATATTTGAAAAGAAGGTCTTAAATTAATGATCATGTGAATATTTTTTCCTATTCTGTAGGTTGTCTGTTTGCTCTCATGAGAGTTTCTCTGGCTGTACAGAAGCTTTTTAATTTGATCAGGTCCAACTTATTTATTTTGGTTGTTGCTGTGATTGCCTTTGGGGTCTTCTTTGTAAATTCTTTGCCTAGGCCGATGTCCGTAAGAGTTTTTCCAACATTTTCTTCTAGAATTCTAATAGTTTCATGCCTTAGGTTTAAGTCTGTTACCCAGAGTGAGTTGATTTTTGTGAGAGGTGAAAGGTGTGGATCCTGCTTCAGTCTTCTACATGTGGCTATCCAGTTTTCCCAGCACCATTTATTGCATAAGGATTCTTTTTCCCAGTGTATGTTTTTGTCTGTTTTGTCAAAGATTAGATGGCTATATGAGGATGGTTTTATATCTGGGTTCTCAGTTCTGTTCCACTGATCTATGTCCCTGTTCTTGTGCCAGTACCAAACTTTTAGTTACTATAGCCTTGTAGTATATAGTTTGAAGTCTGATAAATTGATGCCTCCCATTTGGTCTTTTTGTCTAGGATTGCTTTTGCTATGCGGGGTCTTCTCTGGTTCCATACAAAGTGTAAAATTATTTTTTCTATATCTGTGAAGAATAATGTTGGTATTTTAATAGGGATTGCATTGAATCTGTAGATCACTTTGGGTAGTATAGACATTTTAACAATGTTGATTCTGTCGACCCACAAGCATGGTATGGTTTTCCACCTGTTTACATCCTCTGCTATTTCCTTCCTCAGTGATCATAGCTCTCATCTTTAGCAACCAGAAAAACATATTACAAATTAAACTCAAAATAAGCAGATGGAAGGAAATAAAAATATCAGAACAGAAAATAGAGGAAAATAAATCAAACCAAAAGCTAGTTTTTTGATAATATCAATAAAATGATAATCCTCTAAAAACACTAACGTGGAAAAAAAGAGGAACAGGTTATCAAACTCAGGATAGAAGGAGATGACATCCCTGCATATTCCATAGACATGAAAGAGCTAGTAAGGAAATTTTATAAACAACTTCTTGCCAATAAATTTCATACCTTGGACATATGAAGGAGAAATGGAAAAATTCCTTGAAAGACACAAACTACCAAAGCTCACTCAAGAAAAAATAAATAACCTGCATAGTCACATCATATCTATTAAAGTTGTTTGTAATTAAAAACATCCTACCAAGAAAACTCCATACCCAGATTGCTTCACTGATGAATGCTACCAAACATTTAATGAAATAAATGATAGCAATTCTACACAAACTCTTTCAGAGAACTGAAGAGGAACAAATACTTTCCAACTCATTTTCTTGAAGACAGCATTAGTCTGCTCCCAAACCATATGAAGATATTATAAGAAAAGCAAACACCAATATGCTCTCATGAATACAGGTGCAAAAATTCAAATAAATTAGCAAATTTAATTCAGCAATATATAAAAAGGATAATGTACCATTACTAAGCAGGCTTTATTCTGGGAATATAAAGTTGGTTTTACATTTGAAAATAAACCAATGCATTTTATTATATTAATTTTTTAAAGGAACAAAAAAAAAACCCCTAACATATGATCATCTTAGTAGGGACAGAAACAGCATTTTACAAAATCTAGTATACATTTCTGTTAAAAAAAAGAAAACAAAAGAAAAAGAATTCCCAGGGCAAAACAAGTAGGTCCCTTCTCACAACTTCTATTCAACATTGAGAGGTTCTAAAAAGTGCGACAAAGCAAGAAAAATAATACAGATTGGAAATGATAAAATAAATATGGCTTTATTTACAGATGATATAATTATCTATAGTATAATCTAATGAATTTTGAAGAAAAGCTATTAGAAATTATAAGTTTAGCAAGGTTGCAGAATACCAGATTAATAAACAAAGATCAATTATATTTTTATATATTGTTAATACATAGAAATTAAAATAAGAAATAATACCATTTATAAGATTTTTTTTAAAAAATGAAATACTTAGGGATAAACCTGATAAAAATGTGCAAGCCATGTATGTACACAGATAAAATTAAAGAAGATGCAATATTGTTAAGATGTCATGCTCTGAAACTAATTTATAGATTCCATGCAATCCCAATCAAAATACTAGCGCATGTTTTATTTATTTATGTATGTATATATGTTTCAGAAATTGACAAGCTGATTCTAAAATCATAATGAAAATCAAGACATACAGTAGCCAAAACAACTTTGAAAAAGAAAAATAAAATTAAAAAAAATCACTCCTTTATTTATAGACTTATTATAAAGCTAATGCAATCAAGACAGTATGGTACTGGCATAAAGACATAAATAGATCAATGGAACATAATAGAGACTCCAAGAATCGATCCATAGATATATAGACAACTGATTTTCAATGAAGGTACGAGGGTAACTCAATGGACAAAAAGTAATCTTTTCAACAAATGATATTGGAACGATTAGATATCCATACGCAAAACAACAAACTTTGATCCATACCTCTTAGTACATATTAACTCAAAATGGATTATAGATCTAGATGTAAAACCTAAATAAAACATTGAAAGAAAACATAGGAGAAAATCTTCATGACTTTGGGTTGGGTACAGTACCAAAAGCAAAATCCACGAAAGAACAAATTAATGAATCAGACATCATTAAAATTAAAAATTTCTGTTCTTTCTAAAAAACAGTGTTAAGATAATAAAAAGACAAACCCTAGAGTGGAAGAAAATATTTACAAAGTATATATCTGATAAAGGACTTGTTTCTAAAATATGCAAAGAACTCTCAAAACTCAATAATAAGAAAGGAAATAATCTAATTAAAAATGAGCAAAATATTTGAACTGACACATCACCAATGAAGATAAAGGTATCAAGTAAGCATGTGAAAAGATTATCAACATCATGAATTATTAGCAAAATGGAAACCAAAACCATAATCAGAACTACTATACCCTATTAGAATGACTAATGTTAAAAATGAATGACCGTACCAAGATTAGAACTCTTATACACTGCTGCTGAGAATGTAAAATAGTACAACACCTTTGGAAATAGTTAATTGATTTTTGCTTTAAAGTTAAACATATACCTATCCTATGATTTAATGATTTCACTCCTAGGTATTTACCCAAGAGAATTAAAAGCGAAAGTCCATTCAAAGACTTTTATACAAATATTTATAGCAGTTTTATTTATAATAGCCAAATGCCTGAAATAACATCAACAGTTGAATGGATAAACAAATCGTGATATTTGCATGCAATGGAATACTATTTGGCAATAAAAAGGAATGAACTATTGATATATGCAACAACATGGATGAATCTCAAAATAATCATGCTGAAAGAGGACAGATAGAAGGAGTATATACTATGATCTCATTTACATAAAATTCTACAAAATGCAAACAATTGTGTGACAGAAAGGAGAACAATCCTTGCCTGGGAATAGTGAGGTAGGGAGGCTAGGGTAAGGGAGGTGGGTGGAGGTATTACAAATGGGCATGAAGAAATTTTGTGGGTGATGGATATGTTCATTATCTTGAATAGATGGTCTTGTATCAGTTGTACCTCATTGAAGCTATTTTTTAAAAATTTCTTTAAAAGTTTATAGAAAAACCATAGGAAAGTTTCACACTCCTGGGTTTTATCCTAAGTGACAAGCTCTAATCATTTAATATTATAATATTGCAGTTCAACCTATCTCCCTGGGGAGAGAGGGGAAGGGGAAGAGAGGAAAGCATAGAAAGCACTGACCTTCCAGCAGGAAGGGAAGCAAAGGATAAATTTATTTAATCAGAGGAAAGGACAAAGATTTCAATACCCAGGACCCTTACTTCTAGTTATGATTCTTGCCCTAATTGGCTGTAAGATCTTGGTTCAGTCATTTTGCTTTGACAAGCTTCAGTTACTCAATTATGACATGAAAAGATTAGACTCAACCATCTCTCAAGTATCTTTCAGAGCCATAATTTAAAGATCTATGGATATATTTTAATCCTTAACCATCCCATTTTCTCCTCAACTAAGGTACAGATTTAAATTTAGCAAAACTATCAGATTTAATTTTGAATTGTGTACTATGTCATACATGCTGTAAGCTCTCTCCGGTAAGATAGTAAAGTCCCTTGAGGGTAAGGTCCTCGCTTATAAAATTTCTGGTTTTCCAATAGTATTTAAACTTCAGAGCCCACATCATTGTAATACTGGCATTATAATTGGTATTAAAATTATTATGATAAATATCTGCCATTTTACTGTTTAAAAAACTACTTTTCCATATAGCACCTACCTCATCCCCATGAAGTTCTTATTCCCAATTTACAGATAGAGAAATATATTCACAGAGGTTAAAGAAACTTGCTTCACCGCTTATTAGCCATATGATCTTGGACAAATTTTTTGGTTTCTCTTTGCTTCAGTTTTTTTCTGTAAAGTGGAGATTATAATAGTACTTATCGCATGAGGTTGTTGAGGATTAAAGGAGTTAATGTTTGTAAGACTTTAGAGCAGAGCCTGGCACATAGTAAGCACTATCATCAGTGTTTATAAATTAATTTAAATTAAATTTATCAATTAATTTAATAAGAAGTAATAGATATAAGATTAAATTTATGTCTTTTGGCTCTTAGTGCAACAAACATTTGACTAGTGATCAGTAATTACATAGGTAATTGTAGATTTATCTTTCCTTACCACCATTACACCCTAATCTAAAATATGTAACCTCCTAGTGTTCTTTCTTCCTGGACTCTATTTGTTTCTTTCATAGTTCCCATCCTAATTAAAAATATCTTTATTTATTTACCTTTTTGTTTCTTATCTCTGCCTCTAAACTATAAACTCAGAGAGCAGAAGCCAATGCACAGCCGGCTCCAGCACAGTGTTTAGAGTATCATATACTCTTTCAGGGTTTGCTTGATACTATTGTTATTAATGGAGACTAAATAGATAAAAGCTAATCAAAATTTCAAAAATATATGTTATAATATTTACCAGGATCTTCTGTATTTACAGAAATCTATGGTCAATATGGCCATGGCTCTTGTACAAAACTGGCCTCTGACCCATTTTCTCCTATTTGAGCAAGTGACACTTCTTTGATAGGGCAAGACTTGTATGGCTGTACCTGGTAAAATGGCAAATGAACTTCTACTGTAAGCTGCAGCTTTACAGAGGGTATGATATGATCTGTGATATATTGAAATTCATACAACATAAAATCGTGCTATCTATTCAGTCAGTCAGTAATACTTCAAATGTGCTTAAGAGATGCAAGGCATTGTATCAGAGTGATATTCTACACACTCTGCAGAGACTTTGGAATCAGATGCCCAGTGCTATACAGGAGAGAAAGCAAGTGATCTGAGAGAAGTTATCTAAAGTAGGCAAGATACCAGGTTGTGTTTGAACACAGTTCTGCCAGATGCTAGATCACAGAATATTAAACCTCAGACCAGAGTCAAAGCCAGGGCTAACCCGAATAGAACTGCGAGGCAGATGAAGTCTGTCTTTATCTTCTTCTTCCCTGTCTAGAGCCTTCAGCCCTTCTCCTCTTGGCTCTTTTCACAGAAGGAAAGCTATTTTAACTCATTTATAGAACAGCATTAAGAATTTATTTTTATTTTTTTAAATAAATTTTATTGTGTATATTTAAGGTATATAACATGATGTTATGAGATACATATAGATAGTAAAATGGTTACGATAGTGAAGCAAATTAACATATCCATCATCTTACAAAGTTATCATTTTTTTGCCTGTGAGGAAAGAGCAGCTAAAATCTACTTATTAAACAAAAATCCTGACTACAGTATTATTAACAGCAGTCCTCATATTCTACATTAGATGTGTAGACTTGCATTGAGAATTTAATATGTTTCTTCCCCCACTTGCTTTCTTTACTTTTTGTGGACAACTGTCAATCTTATTCATCTATCCCCAGCCCCAAGTGTGTTACCTGGCATATAATGAGGAACAGCAAAGGTTTGTTAAATAAATAGATGTATGTGAAAAATGTACTTGCTATTGATAATAACAGAAATTCCTTATATTTGTAGAGCATGTTTTGATTGACAAAGCACTTTCACAATTAGGAATTCTCTTCCCTGTTACTTTTTACCCTCACCTATTTAAACATTTAAATATTATGTCAATGGCTTCCTCATTTATTTTCTCGGTCAGATTTCTCTCTTGAATTGGATAGCCTGTTGCCTACTGGTCATCTCTACTCAGGTGTCTCATAGACCTCTCGGACTTAACGGCTTCAAAATCTGATCTCTTATCCTCCTCTTCCGCCTTCAAATGTGCTTCTCTTTCATCTTCTTCATCCAGTGAATCCCAGCTCCTCCCACTCAGTTGCTCAAGTCAGATGTCTGTACCTGAGGATCCTCCAAATCTACTTCAACTTCATGACCCTTTGCACCTGGCATGATCTGGCTTTGCCTGTCGCCAATATCATTTTGTGCCATTTCCCCTTCTCTGTGCCCTAGCCCCACAAGCCTTCCACTAGTACTTAGGATATGATGCATCCCATTCTCATGTCGGTTCCTATGCAAATGCTAGTTCTTCTGATTCAAATCTTCTCCCACCTGTTCTCCAGAATTCTCTCCCACTTATTGTTTAAATCTTAGTTCCACTGTGCATCGTAGGAGGCTTACCACAGCCCTGTCCTCTATTCGTTAGATGCCAATAGCACTTCCTTCCCCCAATTGTGAAAACTAAATAGGTCTCAGATATTATCAAATGTCCCCTGGGGGGATAAAATTATACCCAATTGAGAACCACTGCCCTATATCTTACTTAAGACATCCTGTTAAAGCTTTTCATGGAGACTAGTTTGGTAATTTCACTTTTGTGACTTTTGTGAGATGTTTAGACTATTGTTGAACTCCCCACTGAACTACCCCATTATAGATAGAAACCAATTCTTTTGTTTATCAGTATATACATAGTGTCCAGCATAAGAAAGACACTCAATAAACATCTGTTGAATAAATAAATGGATGTGACTCTCACACAAACCCTATGGAATATGTACAGCCAGAATTATCCACCTCATTTCTGAATTGAGGTAACAGATACATGGAATGGTTAATTGGCAGGCCCCCAAATCACACTATCAATAAATGGTAGGCCTAGGAATTGAACCTAGCTTTTACCACTCTCAATTATTACCAGCATGTATCATTTTACTGCTATTACCATTTTTTAACCTTTGAAGATTACTTTACCTCCCTCTCTTCTAAGTTCTTCATTACATGTTCTCTGTGTAGTCCAGTTCTCTGTGTAGCACCGAAATATACCTCTAGCTCTTTCTCAAGGGCTGAAATACTCAGGGCTTCACAGTAGCTTCTAATGATGCTCTACACTCTGATGATTTTAAAAACTCACAGCATATTAAATACAAGAGGGAAGAGGTTAGGGCTTCTCATTTTGTAATAGCAATGCAGGAGGGAAAAAAATCAATAACTTCCGAGTAAATTTGCTTTTGTGGTACACTTAGCCTTATGGTCCACTCTAGTAAACAGACTGAAGAAAACTAATCATATGACAGGTTAAGTAAGACACTATAATCTTAATGAAGCCATTGCAGAATTGTTAACTAAAACACGAGAGAACTTCTAAGAATGCCTGATTAAAATTATCTTTTATTTCTATGCTGCCTAAGTATGGCCAAGAAGAAAAATCTCCATTGAAAATTGAAATTCTCTTAAATGGCAGTTTCAGCATGTCTAAAACATTTCTATTCTCCAAGCTTTTGAATAGCAGACCCATTTGTCACAATTACTCAATTTTTCTCTAAATAAACTATTTTTGAATAGCCTAAGGGCCATAATCATCAACAAGTGGCTCAGTGAGGGCAGGACAAACTGTCGAAAGGTAAACCTGACACAGAGGTGCCCCTGAGGCATGGAGAGGAGCTGTGTGGGTAGACTTTGTAATTGTTAGAATTAGCTTCCTGGCAGCAAAGACCTAGAATTGAAGCCTATGTTTTCCCATCTGTCTGCAGAGTCAGAGAGACTAGTTAAGAGTAAAAAACCAAATTTAATTTAGTCCCATTTATTCATTTTTATTGTTGCTATATTTGCCTTTGTGGTCTTAGTCATTAATTCTTTGCCTAGGCTGATGTCATAGAAGAGTTTTCTTACATTGTCTTCTAGAATTTTTATGATTTCATGCCTTACATTAAGTCTTTTATCCATCTTGAATTAACTTTTGTATATGACAAGAGATAGGGGTCCTGTTTCATTCTTCTGCTTGTGGCTATCCAATTTTCCCAGAACCATTTATTGAGTAGGGTTTCATTTCCCCAGTGTATATTGTTGCCTGCTTTGTTGAAGATCAGTTGGTTATAGGTAGATAGTTTTATTTCTTGGTTCTATTTTGTTCCATTGGTTTATGTCTCTACTTTTATACCAGTACCCCTTAATATTTTGAATTTTTTTTTAAAGGGTATATGATCAGAAGTCAGACTTCCCAGGTTAAAATCCTAGCTTCACCACTTTTTAACTGTGTTATTTTGATCAGGTTACTCTCTACTCTGGGCCTTAGTTGCTTCATCTGAAAAATGGGTTTATTATTGTATTTATGTCATATGGTTGATATGCTAATTAAATGAGTTGATTAATGTGTCCAGCATAAATCATAATGGTAATGATTAGCTATTATCTTTCTTCTTTACATTAATAAATCATTAAATATTATCTTTCTTAGCTATTATCTTTAGCTATTATCATTGGCTATTATCTTTCTTCCTTACATATACATATTTCTGTTTCTGTATAAATAGAAATATTTAATGTTTCATTAAACTCTGTCCATATGTCAGATTTTTATTACCTCACTAGTTCATAAGCACCTTTAGGGACTAATCTCTCTTGCATTTTCATCATCGTAAAATTATTTAATTTGATTCTTACAACAATCCTGTGAGGTTGGGATGGTTGTATTCATTTTAAAGACAGGAAGCTGAGATCTAGACTAATTTATACTGTGCCTATGATTATGCAGTTACATAGTGTCAGGACCAGGGTTAAAGCATTGGTCTTCTTAGGAACATGTTTCTGCTCTGTTAGCACCATAGAATTTTCACAGATTCTGTTTTTGCCTCAACTCTTTTTAAGATATCAAAATAGTGCTAGAGTAAAGCTCCCTGGGAGTTTGCCCTCCCTATTCCTTCCTCTAATCAATATATCTCCACTGGATAGCTGCTACATGTTTTAGTCAGCGTTGCATAAATTCTCTCTCTCTCTCTCTTTCTCTGTCTTCCTCTCTCTCTCTCTCTCACACACACACACACACACACACACACACACACACACACAAATATCTTATTGGTCTGTTTCATATAGATGGAGAGGGTGGCATTAATAATGACTTTGAGGCTCTCAACTTCTGTAATGAGATGACTGAGATCAGATGAGAGCCAACAGGAGGTGAGTTTGGATTACTAGGGCAGGCAAGGGGCATGCATTAGATGAAAAAGCAAAGAAATGGACTGTGGATTAAAAAAAATAATACAGAGAGGGGAGAGAGAAAATCTTTGACAGCAGTAAAGCTTATAGGCAGTAGATCAATAATAATTAATAAAAAAATGTTTCTGTGGAAAGGCAAATGGGTCTGAGTCCTTGTTCCATTAATTATTTACTGTGTGAATTTTGAAAAATTAGTTAACATCTTAATTAAGCCTCAGTTTTCTCCCTTGTAAATTGTGAATAACAATAATAATATAATCAATCTCCTAGGATTATTACAAGGATTAAATGGACACTTATACAATACTTCTTAGAACATAAGACAGTACTAAATAAATAATAAATGTTAGCTATCTTCAATATTATCACTATCATTAAAATATTAATGCTATCAGGAAGGGGAAAATATAGAATGCCTATAAGGTGAGGGTGAAAAATTTCTAGTTGATACTTTAGGCAATAAAAAGCTATGAGGATAGAATATCTATGATTAAAATGATATTTTGCAGTTGTTAAAAGACTGGAGAGGCAAGTACTAGAGGTGCAGGGAGTTCAGTTAAGATTCATTTGCAAGAACCATGTGATTTGGAGATGGAATAAGAGATATAACTAAATTTCAGAGTCATCGAAAGCATTTATTCCCAGTGTTCATGAGATCTAGGCTTATTCATCCCAAAATGAATTTGTGTATAGAATGTTAATGTTTCAATCAAAAAAAAAAATCCAAACAAAACAAAACATTTGAAATTATACTATGAAGTCAAGACAGTGACATGTAAACTCTTTTAAAGTTGAAAGGCCAGCACCATAGTCACAAATAATGGATTCCGTGAAAAGAAGTCTTGGAAATTTTATTTCACTGAACTGTGTTAGCATTATTAAAAGTAATTTAAGGGGGAGCCAAGATGGCGGATGAGACAAGCCACCAGTCAGAAGGTCTCTGCAAAAAAGACGAATTTTAGAAGAAAGAGAGAAAAAATAAACGAGCAGAGAAACATAGATCGGGTGAGGGTGGGAAGGAAGGGTGCCTGAAACTACAGGAGACTCCACGGGAAGACATTGCGGAG
>NW_012141636.1:1937488-2026889 GCF_000956105.1 Propithecus coquereli
GGGGGGCAAGGGCAACATAAGTAACATAAATATCTGTACCCCCATAATATGCTGAAATAAAAAAAAAAAAAAAGGTAATTTAACATAGGCATTACAAACATTTACAGTGGGGTGAAGTTTTTGTGACATTTAATTTTATAATGCACTGAGACTTAGATGTTGCTCACATATAGTAATATAATGTTTTGTGGACTTTACAACAATTTTTAATCAATAATTTCTCCATAAAAAATTTAAAAAAGCAATCATGCCATATTGCTTTTGAGTCCTTTTACTCAGCAATAATTTCATTTACAAAACATTTTAATGAATATTAATTGAACAGAAACTGTTAACATTCCTTTTATAATAAAAGGAAAACTGCTGTGATGAAGAATTTCTTCTAATCATTATACCTAATTAAAAAGTTAATCCTTAGGTTTCTCATTTTTTAGTTCTTTCAAATGTAACAAAAGAGTTTCCCTTTTAAAAATGGGAGACAAAAGAGCAGACATTAGCTAACACTACTTCTGTGGTAAAGACATACATTTGGAATTTAAAAATATTGGCCCAAGTTATTGTGAGGGAATTAGGAAAATTACAAGAATTGACCAAACCTTGGCCTTCATTGACCTATGTTTTTTAATACAGAAAAATCCCATGATTGCATTGACAGTCGGGGATAGAAGAGGTAATTGCAATCTAAGCCTTCCGCACTACACAGAGAGAAAAATGACCTCTGCATCCCAGATCATGGGGGAGTGGGATGTGACTCACCATCTTAGTGTGAGTAAGGGTAATCTTTCCAGAGTTGGAGCTAGAAGGATGTTCTTCTAAATATGTGAGCCTTTACTCCCAGATCCAGACTCACAAGCAACATTTTAAAGGCAACTTGCAACCTCCTGAAGCCCAGTAGAGAAGGAAAGAGAGAATCCCTACGCAAATATGGGGGATGATCCACTCAGGCATGATTATCTCATTGTGATGGTGAACAAGACAGGGGTGGAAGAAATAGTTCTGGTAGACCATTATACACGCAAACTGCAGAATTATGAGCAGTTTGCATTGACTATCTCTACTTCTAGCCTATGCGTGTTAAGCTTTTTAGGGGACTGCGTGATGACAAAGAAAGAAAGGCTGCTATGAAGTGCTATTTGCTGGAGGGCCAGGTCCCAGAAAGTGGTAACCAGATCTATAATATAGGAATGCATTTTATAAGGGGGCTTCCTGCTTTTCATTAAGAAAGACCAGCAAGATCACTCCTAACAACTGTCTATTCATGATATTACATAGCGTGGCCTCGAACACCTAAAACAGTGTTCAGCAAAGTCTGAGTATTTACGGTTCTGAAATAAGCAAATGCAGTAAAATGTCAACTCTGATCATGGCCTTCATTGTGCAAAGGGAACAATATTCCTAATGGAGTATAATCTTGCTTCTAGACAAAGTTCCTTGTACATTTTTGTCTCTCAGAGAAAGAAAGGATAGAAAATTGAGCAAATGCTTTTTGCAAGGTGTTTTTTCATATAAGGGACATTTTAGATTTCATTGGCATCCTCATCTTTCTGTGTTCATGTTATGTGTTTTTCCAAGAGGTATACATCATATAATGGAAAGAAATGAGAGATGTGAGGCTCTTGCTCTGCTGCTTATGTGGTGTGTATGACCAAAAGTAAGTCTCTCATTTTTTCTGAGCCTTTATTTTCTCTACTGTGAAACAGGGATAATAATCCCTGTTATTATAGGGATCTTCTGAGGCTCAAGTAAAAAATGTGATAAAAGCTTTGGAAGCATAAGAGGTGATCATTTTTTTGCATGAGGGAAAAAGGGGTTTAACATTTATTGAACATCCTAAGTACCAGGTACAGCACTAAGCTCTTTATGTACTGGATCTTTTAATAAAGTAACCCCATGATATAGGCATTGTGCCCATTTAACAGGCAAGAAAAGGAAGTGGCAGAGATACTGAGATAATGTAATTAGGGTCTTAAAGCTTGTTATTTGTAGAGACAGAATTATATTCAGTTTTGTATGTCTCCAAAGACAGTGCTCAGCTTTCAGAAAGTGGGAATTGGTTTTTCTTGTAGCACAGTATTTAAAAAGGCAAGGTTTCAAAGTGAGTTACCCAAGGTTTGAATTCTAAGGCTGCCACTCACTCGGTGTTGCCATGAATAAGTAGCTTATATTCTCTCTGAAGTTTTGTTGTCTCATCTAAAAATGGGGAAGAAAAGTGACTAACTCATACATTTTTGTGAAGATGTCTAGAAAAAAATGCACACATAGCAGTTAGCAGAGTACTTGGCATAGAGTTAGCTCTCAGTACACATTAGGTATTATTGTTTCATGATTAATAGTTTTTTAATTTTGTTAGCAATCAGCCCACTAAATTATCTAGGGATCGCATAATTTCTTATAATTTTCTCTGAGTATTCTGGAGATGAGGCAGATTTTACCACGTATAGCTCAACATTGAGTAAAATGATTGAAGGATAGCTGGGTGAGCTCGGATAAAATGGATTAAAGAAATAAATCCAATCAGGCACACAGTGAAAAGTTATGGTTAAGATAACACAGAATGAGTAAGGTCAAGGAAACAAGAAGGAACAGTGCCTAGTTAGACTAAATGGGAAATGCAATACAAATCTTAAAGATCTTGACTGACAGCTAACCTGCACTCTAATTTCTGGGCTACCATCAATGTGTGGCATAATTTACATTACACATTATAAACAATATGGGACATATGTCCCCTCATTGAAAACATTAAAAAGTCAGCATTAAAATTCTAATCTAAATTCGTACTTTCCCTTATCTATTTGCAACCTATTAAATAGGGCTAAAAACAGTTGAGCATAAGTTCTTCTCCTCATGTAATGCGCTTTATTTCTGTTAGATTTATATTCAGAAAAACAAATGTAATTGCAGCTAACGGATGACTCAAAGATTAGGGAGGAACGAGGATTTGTGTAAAAACAACAGGTTAATATGTTATTGAATATTTGCTGTACAAATAATTAGCTAATTAGTCAAAGTTCTTCTATAAACCTATTTTTCATCTGTAAAGTAGAACTAATATTTTCAGTTTCACAGGGTTGTTCTGTAGGTTAGTTGAATTAATAGGAATAAATTCCCAGCCCAGTTCCTGCACCTACCAGGCAGTTATCAAATAAGTAAAGAAAAACTAGCGAAGATAACTTAAGTATTTTGTAATATATCCCCTCTATTTATCAAATGCTCACAGGTTCTAAACTTTGTCATAAGTATTGTTGAAGCATAAAACTGCCCTACCTTTGAGGATTTCACAGGCTAGCTAATTATTTCACTAAACTGACATATACCATGAGGGAATGACTACAGAGCATGATGAAAAACAATATGGCTAAATTGGTAGGAAGTCTAGGGGAGGGGGGGAATAAGTAGACCAAGGGAAGTAACAGACAAAAGAAATGCCACTGAGGCCAGATATGCAGGCAGGAATTGGCAGAAAGACAAGGGAGGAAAGGATTTTCCAGACTCAGTAACAACATGTGGAGTAGGTTATTCCTCACGCCTATAGTAGCAAGTGGAAAGACTTCTCCAGTGTAATGCTCTGGGCCTGTTTCTTCATTCCCAGAAGAGAGTTTTAAGATAGGTAAATTTGAAAAATGGAACTAGGATGCTCAGCTCACCCCTTTCTCTTGAGAGCTGACCTGCCTGCAAGAGCCTAGCATTTTCTTTCCACTATGAGATAATTTTAGCAAGGAGAAGTTATGCCTCTGCAAGAGAAGCTGATAATTGGAGGGGTAAATCGAGTTCATGGGGACATCAGCAAGCCCATTTGGCTATCTACCATAGCCAGTTATTCAAGCTTTTTATCAGTAATAATTCTGATTTTTAAAATTTATATGAGAATCTGGTACATATATCTTATCTTGTTTTGATCTTAAGATGAAATAAGCTTCTATTTATTGATCCTCAACAAACTAGATAGAGAATGAAAGTTTAGAAACAAGAGAGTATATAGTGTATTCAAAATGTAACTTTTTTTTTTTTTTCAGGAGAGTAAAGTACTTGGGAAGCGGAGGAGGGAAACCAGTTTTAAGATTTAAAGTTTGTCAGTGAGTGGGTGATGGGGGCTTCTTTGCCACGCCAAGGAATTTGGACTGTATCCATAGCAGTGTGCAGCCATTGAAGGATTTTAAGTGGAGAATGATAAGACATTTTGTATGTGTTGGGGAGGGGTGTGGAAATATTCTGGCATCTTTAGGTGGGTGGATTTTGTGATGCATTGGAGGCAATAGGCCAGTTTAAAGGCTATTCCAATAGTCTAGGCAAGATCTTTGCAAGTAGATTTAGTCATTGCCTCACTATTGATCTTCAAATTTCCTTAGATTTCATTAATATAAGACAGAAGGTCGTCATACCTTACTTTGAAATCACAATTCAAAAATATCATATAGGCCTGGGGGAAAAAGCTGCATATAATGAGAATTCCAACAAGAGTTATGTACTTATGCTTACTTAGCTGTTGCTGAAATGAAGAGATAATTATGTGGACAATCTAGAATTCATCAGAAACAATCACACTTAATTTAAAAAACATTATCTAAAAGACAAGCTAAATTTCCCCCATCATGCAACAGCTAGATGTTCTATGGAAATAAAATGAGGACACAAACCTCCTGTCTAATGCCACCTTTTCCCTTCCTCCCTGGACCACCATCACCACCACCAGAAAAATAATCTGCATGTAATAGCCCCTATATAACAGACTTGGGCATAAAGTTTCAGGAAAGATAATATAATACCTGATTCCTTTATTGATGTCACCTTGTAATCTGACAGGAGGCAAAGTCTAGAGGATATAGAGCAGGACTGGAAATTGCAGATGCTGACCTAACCCTCCATACTCTGACACAGGTTCATGTTGCTAAACAAGCACTCTGTTTTTAATTCATTAAGTACTATGGATTCATACCTTAAAGTTATTATGCATAGATAAGAATGGGGAAACTGAGCCAGCTATTTAAAGGACATCTCTTGCTCTCTGTTATAGAAATAAGAGATAAAACTTAGGGATACAACATCATATTTCTTTATTGAGCAATCATTAATTAAGATCTTATTGGATGTTATCTATTGTGTTAGGTAGGTGATGGGCCGGTCCTTTGGATAGAGCAACTGCAGCAGCCACACTGGGCACAGAGCTTGAGGGAGGAGGGAGGCTATGCTTAAATCATCTTCGATTGTCTTCCAAATTTCAAAGGAAGTCAAAAAGACTTTTTCGTTTCAGAATTTGAAACATTTATCCCTATCACAAGATGATGAAGTATCAAAAAGGGAAAAGCAATTTTAAATAGAACTTACAGAGAAGCTGTAAATAAATAATTTTGAAAACTATATTGTTTTTATCCATCCCTAAACCTATTAAATTTTCAGGAACTCCATCAATAATCATTAATTTCTAAGCTGTGTAGTGATCTAAATAAGTGTAGTTTTCTGAACACTTTATGCTTATCAGCCTCTCACAAATAAAGTCAATGTCAACAAATACAGGCTTACACAGAATTAGTGCAGCACAATGAAAGGGTGACTTTCAGGTTCTGGGTTCAGAATTTGAGCTCCAACTACAAATCTGGTCCTTGTTCCCAGTAGGGCAAGTTCCTTTGCTTCTAAAAGTCTATTTGGAAGGCGGGTAGGGGGAGCAAAAAAAGTCTATTTGCTCATCTGTAAAATGGAGTAAGATAATCTATCTCCCTAGGTTATTTTGAAAGTTAAGTTAAATTCAAATAATGGTATATGAAAAATGCTTAATAAATGGTAGTTGTTGGTACACTTATAATAGTCACATAAAGCAGTCACATTAAATACATGGCGTCATGAAATTCCAGGGCTGTAAAAGAAATTAGAGATCTAGGCTGTCACTATGTTCTTCCTTATTCGTGGCTGACTGATAATTTCCACTGTATTCTTTTCAGAGGAACCTTAATGGAGCCTCACTATGATTCAGCAGTCACCACAAATCAATTATAGTTGACACAGTGAAACATCGATTATGTTTTTTATCTAATCTAACTTCCTCATGTTTTAGCTGAGATGTAGACACTAAGATTCTGAGACTTGGCTAGGGTGATTTTCAAGAGTCCAGCTACTAGAACCCAGGGTTTCTAATTTCCAGTTCTGTATCTTTCCACTGCGGCACACTCACCCGTTCTCTTCTGAGTTGTGAAATTCAAGCATGAGTCCAAATTGCAAGAGTCAGATCACTTAATATAGCCTGCCACTATGTGATTTCTGCTGATCTGTGAATTAAACCATGGCCCTTGCAATATATAGGTTATAGACTGATCTAAGACAAGAAACTGTTCAGAAGGCTATTCTTGTACTCTGTCAAGGCCACTGCTATAATAGGGTTCTATGGTACAGTAAGTTTAGTGATGGGATAATGGACATTATGCCAAACTACTGCCACTGTAGATACAGGCATCTCAATGAGGAGAGGACATTTTCAGATTTCCACAAAATATGATTTATCAATTTTTAAATCAATGTAGTCAACTGGTCTTCAATGTACAAAGAGAGTATCTGTTCCTAGTGGTTGAAACTTATTTCTGAAAACACAACTTGCTTATTATTGTCTTAAAATCAAGCTGGCTTTTAAAGGAAGGATAACTCTTAGAAAAATGTTTCTTTGGATTTTCTTTCCTCAAAATTCCTCTTGGAATTTAATCAATATATAGAATCAAGAAACTGTGACAGGATTCCATTTTAAATGGTCTCAATCTCTTACCCCGTATTTCATTCATATGTGGGGCAATTTCCAGTGAACCCAATATATGTGTTCCAGGGATGTACTTATGATTTCATATTTTAACTTAAAAATAAGAAAGGAAGGGAGAGAATAGAAATCATATGCTTATACCATATGCTCAAAAAATGAGAATACTCTTCAGTAGGGTCAACTGATTAGTTTATTTAATTCTCAATATCCCACCCTAACTCTCTGTCTCCAGCAACTTGCCTAGGAAATTCAGGATGTTCATCATCCAAGGCATTTAAATGAGATATTCTAAAAACCTTTCTCATGAAAATATTAAAAGAAAGGATCAAGGCCAGATAAGAAGAGAGAGGAAAGGGTCAGTATCAGGTATCTGGTGGGTCATGATCTACCATCTGTGGTTAGTATCTGGGGGCTCTGTGGAGTTACTCTCCCAATTTCCAACTTAAAAATGAGGCAAATTATGATCACCCCCCTAAGATCAAAACTCAGCCATGCAAGGTAACTTTTAAAGAATAAAAAAACACCCAGGCCAGCACAACTGATGAATATATTACCCTATTTAAAGAAAAACTGTATAAATTAGAAGTTTGCGAGGATGTTAAAGGTTAAGAATAAAAGCAAAGAAAAAAGGCAGCCAGAGAGGCAACTATTGTCTACTAATCTAGGAACTTACTGAGGAGTGTGAACTTTGGAGTTCAAACATCGCTGTTCAATTAACAAATTCCGAAGATATTTTGACTCTGAGAGTCTAACACCTGCAAGTTATTCTTCAATTCCTTTATTTTTCATATCTGCCCAGTGTCATATTCTGTCTCAGAAATCCACACTATTTAATCCATCCTTTTTGCCTACATTCAAAACATATCCCCCATTCATACATCCTTCACCACCATTGCTGCCAGCTGAGTGCAGTCATCATTATATCTGTCTTCGAAGTATTACAAAATATCACTGTAACTAGTCTCCCTCCTTTTATTTTTGCCACCCAAAAATTCATTTTCACTATGTACATTAGATCATGTCATGTCCTTATTTTAAAAAGTCCAATGATTTTTTATTGTGCTTTGAATAAAATCTAGACTTCCTCACATGAACTCCAAAGTCTACATGACCTAGCCTTACCTAACTCCTGCCCTTCTTCTTCACACTTTCTCTTCTCCACACTAGCTTTCTTCTATTGCAAGAACATATCAAACATTTTCCAACCCTGAGGTCTTTGAATATGCTGTTCTTCTATCTGTGGCATTATCCAACAATTGTCATAAGGTTGCCCCCTTTTTACCTTTCATCTTTGATGTATCAACTCTATTGTCTTCTCCTTATTAATACCTTGTTTACTTTAATGTCTATCCAAAGAAGCACCCCCCAACCTATCCTCCATATCACATTGCCCTGGTTTATTTTTTAATAGCACCAGACTATCTGAAGTAATCTCATTTATTTACTTATTAACTTTATATATTTCTCAACTAGAATGGTTATTGTATTTATTTACATATTTTCAAGTTTCTATGACTAGGGCTTGGTATATAATCTCTAATCAATAAATCTTTGTGAATAAAGAAATAAGTGAATTTTATGCACATGTGTATTTCCATTCATGTGAGAATTATATTTTTCACTGAAATAAATGATTTTTACATACCTTGATATAATGTATATTTTAGCTCGTCTGAGTCAGTTTCTTGTTCCTAATCCCTCTAGACACTGAGCAGAATGACTATCCGGGCTTTCAAAGGGATAAAATGTGAAGTTCAGGGCCCTAACCACAGTATTACCTAAAGAAGTCTCTTTCCAGCCTGACTTACATAGTAAAACATGATTCTCTCCTTAATAATTTTTCAAGATACCATTTTTTCAATCATTCATTAAATATATCAGGCCTGATTCTGGCACTAAAGATACAGAAATAAATAAGGTATGGTTTGTTTTCTCACAAAGCTTCTGATAGTTAAAGCAGACAATATAATTGAAAAGCAGGTATAGGTACAACATTCTGTGGGATATCTCTGTCTTTCACAGAGAAAGGAAGGTTGGGCAGGGGGGAGGGGGGAGGAGGGAGGAGGGAGGAGGGGACGGGTATATGCATACACAAAGAGTGCAATGCGCACCATCCAAAGAAAGGATGTATTTGAAACTCGGACTTGGGGAGGAGGGGGGGCAAGGGCAACATATGTAACCTAAACATCTGTACCCCCATAATATGCTGAAATAAAATAAATAAATAAATAAATAAAAATAAAAAAAATAACATTAGAGATGGTCCTGAATCATTAATACAATTTTATCAAACTTAAGAACAAGGAGAGTCTTTAGAGAGAGAGCAAGGCATGAGCAAAGGTTTGTCAGGAGACTATATGGTGACTTCAGGGACTCAGGGAACTGTGAGTGGCTGGGTATGACCAGAACACAATAGGAGTGGCTGGCGATGGGGCTGGAAATACAGGTTGGGGCCAAATTGAAGATAACTTTCAATGCTCTGCTAGGGAATCCAGTTTTACTATGTAAACTAGTGGTAATCTGTTTTTCATGAGATGCTCATAAACAAGTATTAGTGAAAAAAATGATTTCATCATCATGCACATTTAAGAAATGTTCCACATGCCCTACCTGCCTCTAGGTCAGTGGTCCCAACCTTTTTGGCACCAGAGACCAGTTTCATGTAAAACAATTTTTCCATGGACCAGGGTGAGAGGTGGGGCAGTGGTGAGCTCTGTGGCCTGGTCCCTAACAGTCCATGGACGGGTACTGCTCTATGGCCCTGGGGTTGGGGATCGCAGCTCTAGGAGATATAAACCCCTCAGGGCTTTGAAACATTCCATAGTAAGAAGTGAACAACTGTTTAAAACATGTCTAATCCAACGCAGATCAACCATAAACATCTCTAGACCTACTTGCCTTCTCCAGAAGTCAGATTACACTTAAAGTGAAGCCCTACTTTAAATGATTTGAAGTTGTTAAGTCATTTAAATCAATGAGTGATCCAAATAGAACTGAGTGTTAAGATAAATTTGACAACAACAGTCATAATGGATCAAGGGAATCTGGGGGCTACTGGTTAGTGCAAATAGTTTATGGGAATGATAACGCACATCTACGCTCAAGCACTAAAAGTAGAAACTTAAAAAGGAAAATACTTGCGACACTCAGACATAATTCTGTATCAATTTGTGACAGGTTAATTCATGAGGGTCCTGGCAGTAGAAAGGGGATGGAGGTGATGATGATTTCCTGATTTCTGGCTTAGCAAACAGTGAATTGCAAAACAGGTTTCAGAGCAGTACAGAGCAGGAAAGAGGAGGAGTGATGAAAACAGGCTGAAGACTTTCAGTGAATTTCACAGAGTGGTAGAAATCATAGTGTTAATTGTTATATTTGTTTTTGACGTAATTATTGGAAAAGAAAAGTAATATTAACAATTATAAGCCTTCAAGGAATTCCCAATTATGCTGGGCTCTTTCATAAATGCAAAAGAATCTGTCTTCAACCTACTTACAGTCCTCAAGCTATTTGTTATCTTTCCATTCAGTCCTTTGAAAGTGGTGTTCTCTCCTATACTGGAAATCAGTCTGTCCTCAAATTGCAGATGTGTTGTTTTCTCTTTTCTGTAGAACGGCCAGAGGGTACCCAGCTTTGCTAGGAGGAGTCCTGAGAGTTGTTGCATCTGTAAGTTTTATTCTAAATATTGCCAATAGAAGTATAAGAGTAGCGTGTTTTTAAGGAATAAAGTTTCATATAGTCATTCCAAGATACTATGTTTTTGACTTTTAGGGACAGACTGCCTACATATTAATACAAGTAGACACAAACTCAACCTTGAATATGTCTATATACAAATTTCATAAAATTCTTATCCATATGTAAACATGCTAAAATAGTCAGGAAATTTCCAAGACATTTCCCTTTTGCATCTAATCAGTTACATCACTTTCCTCTTCAAGCTCTCTTACTGTCGATTTAGTGCCCATATCGCACTCCTCAGCAAACTTCCTATCAACAGAAGCAGATAGCCTATCTACTTCTGTCTAGTGTACTAATTACCTTTTCATCTGTCACTCAAATCAAACTTGCTCACCTACATAAAGGTGAAAAGAAGAGCATTCAGTTCCTTTCCTTCCAGAGAAAGACACAAGGAAAGGGGTTATGGTGACAGCAGACATGAGACAGGGGCATAGATCACTCATGAAGATGCTATATTTAGGATAGGTGAAAATTTCTCTTACCAGGACTTTTAAACAGGAACTACTCTCCTATTTGTATATCCCTCCACCCATTCATCCATCCATCCTTCCTTCCACCCATCCATCCAACAAATTAAGCACATATTAAATTGCCAACTAGATATTACTATTGTGGTAGGTATTATAGAACACATCATTAGAGTATCATGATTGGCTATGATAATATGAAAAGTACTCAACTTCTTTCAAAAATAAGAGCAAATTAATATAGCAATCACGTGCAATTTTTAACTTGCCTAATTCATAAAGGATTTTACAAAGGTAAAACAATCAAAGACTACAGAAAGACATGTTCAGACACTTCTAGATGGGGGGGATCATAAATTTGTGAAGCCCTTTTAGAAGCAATTTGGCTACTAATTCTAAGCTCTATGGGGCAAGAATCAGTCTCTCCTGTTTTCCATTACATTCCCATCGATTAACACAGTATTTTGACATGTGTGAACTGTTCAGTAATGAATTGAGTGAATAGTGACTGAATTACTAGGTAAATATTATGAGATAATGAGACTTAAAAAATTCACTCTCTTTGACTCAGTAATTCCTTTTCTGAAAATATGTATTTTCATGAGAAATGTGGTCAAAGGTTCACATACACCAATGTTTACTTCAGTTTTGCTCATATTAATTAAAATACAAGATTACTCAAATGTCCAACATTATGGGTTTTGATAAAAAAAATAATTTGGCAGTCATCAAAAATTATGGCAGCAAGAAAAATATTTTACTAACTTAGAAAAATGTTCGCAATATGATGTTATTTTTAAAAATCAAAACAGTTTTATATTTTATAATAAACTTCTCACTTAATAAAAAATGTGTAAAAGAGAGTATAGTTAGCTACATTTGTGAGCATGTGTCAATAAATATTATATATCTTTTTCTGAAGATATATATTCAGAGACAAGTAAAAGGACTAAAAATTATTAAAATGTCAACTGTGGTTAACCCTAGCTAGAATTACAGGTGTTTTAACTTTTTCAAATGTATCTTTAGTTTGTAATGTTTTATCATAAACTTGTATTATTTCTTCATACAAAACTAAATAACAAAATTATTTTTTAAAAGTAGTAAAAATGCTCATTTTTAAACTAAGAGGATTTATTATTATCCACTTTGTTCTTTATTAAAAAAATAAAACTTCAAGTTGGAAAAAGAATTAAAAAAACATTACCATTAAGTGCATTAATTTGTGTCCTAGGTAATGAACAAAATAGATAAGAGAAATGAAAAATCAGTGTGCACACAGAAACAACTTTTAGAACTGGTACATAAACAGGGCTTTGAAGGATGAATGTCATGGATAACTGTAACAATCACAACTGTAACAATCAATGTTGACCACTAACTAAATAGCACAGCCTATCAGAATAAAGTGCAAATGTGTTTAATCATGGATTTTTAATGCAGTGGTACCAACTGCAATACTCTAAGCACTTTTATCAAAATGATAGAAAAAAAAAAGGTCTTGCAGTCTACAATAGTGTGCACAAAAACTAATTATAAAATAATATTTCATGATATTATTTCAACCTTTCAGAGAACAAGTAACTCCTAAATTAGACAATAAAACTGTATAAGATCACCTTTTTTCCGATCGTCCTTTCAAAGTATAGTATTGTACCTTTCGTCTTTGAAGTGGCATGACCCACTTGACTATGGAACCTAATTTCTGTACAATGATTCCAATATTTTAACAGAGTCATAAAATACAATAAGAATCTCAATCTGTTAAACTAAAAACAAAACAAATATGCAAAAGAAAGGAAACAATAAATTTGCCTAAGCAATTGTTTTTACAATGTGCTCGTTAATAAATAGAACTATTGTGGGGATAGAAGGTGTCATTCTTGATCTTAAGAGATGTGCATAATTAATAATAGTAACAAATTAAAAACTGATTACCTTTATATAAAAGGCCCTGTGTTAATATTCATTTAGAAATCAAGAACATTTTATTGACCTACTGTTACGTGCTGGGCACTGGGGAAACAAGCATAAATAAAAACAGGTTGTGTTTTAATGGAATTCAGCTTAGAGGAACAGACACACATGGACAAGTAAGGATACTTATCCATAACTATGACACAAAGTGATGGATAAATTGTGTAGGTTAACCTGCTACACACAAAGGCATTGAAAACATAGCCCCTCCTCTCAACAGCTACGAATGCAGCTGAGTAGTCTGTGTCCAAAATTATAATGTAATAATGATACTGAAGAATTGGCTGGGCATGGTGGCTCACGCCTGTAACCCTAGCATTTTGGGAGGCCAAGGTGGGAGGATTGCTTGAGGTCGGGAGTTTGAGACCAGCCTGGGCAACATAGCAAGACTCCATCTCTACAAAAAATAGAAAAATTAGCTGGGTGTGGTGGTGCATGCATGTAGTCCCAGCTACTCAGGAGGCTGAGACAGGAAGATTGCCTGAGTACAGGAGTTTGAGGTTGCAGTGAGCTATGCTCATGCCACTGCCTTCATGCCCAGGAAACAAAGTGAGACCCTGTCTCAAAGAAAGAAAGAAAAGAAAGAAAAGAATTGTCACGAAGATGTGATTGGATGTGATTGGACAGCTAGGCTGGTAAAAGTTAGGCTCTATGCCGGGGCTGTGAGGAAGCTCACTCTCTCTAATCAGGGAGACTGAAAAGGAAACAACTAACCACAATGCAAGGCAATACTCTAATTGTGCAGGATCCCATGTTAAGTAGAGGTTTTGAGAGCTAAAATGGATTAGAAAGGAGTAAAAAGGAAGATGTGCTTGAACTAGGTCTTAATGGATAGGATTTGTTAGGCAGAAAGGGACATTTCTATCAGCAGGGAATGGAAAGCTGATAGTCTAGTGCAGGAGTTGGCAGACTTTTTCTCTAAAAGCCTAGATAATAAATATTTTAGGACTTCCTGGCTTTATAGTCTCCATTAAAACTACTCAAGTTGGCCATAACAACACAAAAACAGCTGTAGATGATATGTAAACAAATGAGCTGTGTTCTATCTAATAACATTTATTTATAAGTAGTATAATTGAAATTTCGTATGATTTTCACATATGAAATACTATTCTTTTATTTTTTTCAATATTAAAACATATAAAAACCATTTTTAGCTCATGGGCTATACAAAAACAGGTGGCCGATTGGATTTTGCCTGTAGGCTTAGGTTGCTGACTCTTAGTCTAGTTGGAAGGCAAGCTAAACAACTCACATAGCAGTATACAAAACAATGTATTTAATAGAATATCTAAGCCAGTAGTTCAATTCTATTAGGCCAAACCTTTCCATTTAATAATAAATGTTTTGTAATACCCTGATTTCTGAAATGAAGTTCATAGATAATAAAACTATATACACATTTTTTTTATATAATGACCCAACTGAAGTAAAAGGAGAACTCAAAAGAAAGTACTTTATATTAAAATAATGTGTTTTCAATATAGCAATCAATGAGCCCAACTATACTAGACAATGTATTGATACAGTCAAATGCTTGCATATACTTATGAACAAATTTGGATTTAAGTGGAATAAAGAGACCAGATACCATTCCTTACAAGAAGCACAGGAAAATAAAAGAGCAGACATATGATAAATACTAGATTACAAACTAGTGCTAGAACAAGTAGTAACATACCATTTATATACCATCAGAGATCAAAGTAGCAATGTTAGTTGAAACAAGGAAACAAGGAAAATTGACGACAGTTGAAATACAGAAAGTATAAGTGTCATATACTTGCAAATCAACTGGACTTTTTTTATAAGTTTAGTGTCAAAGTAATACCCTGTTTTATACTGGACGCGCCAGTGAGGGAGCCATCTATCCATCTATCATCTATCTATCTATCTGTCATCTATCTATTCCTGTTTGGAATTCCCTCTCATGTAAAGGTATATATTTGATTTCTAGTATTTCAAAGTTCTATCCTTTGATAGAAAGTGGGGAATAACAGATAAACATAAAATAAACCCAGCAACCTAAGGACTTATAAGGAAGTTGAGTGTTGATATCTCTGGAACAATATCAGAGTAATACTGAAAATAATAAAAAATTCCAAAATAAATAATGTCAGCCACTTTTCAAAAAATAGGCTTCTTATTTTGCTTTAAAAATTAATATATGGTACAGCATAAAAAACTTTATTAATGAAATTTGGTGTGATTCCTGTATTTCATGTTTCTACCAGTTTAAAATATTTGGTTCTAGATCCTTTCACCAACATCTCCCCTTTCCCATCCACTGGTGACTATAGTTAATAACACATATTTCAAAATAGCTAAAAGAATAGGTTTAAGTGTTCTCACCATAAAGAAATAAAAGGTATTTAAGATGATGGATAAGTTAATCAGCTTGATTTGATCATTTCACGATATACACATGTATTGAAACACCAAATTATACCCCATAAATATATACAATTATTATTTGTCAACTAAAAATAAAATAAAACTTAAAAACAAACCAAAAAAATAAAATATTTGATTCTAGATCTAGTGCCAAATCTCTTCAATTACGTATTTACGGATGAAATCAACAAATATAGATTGATGCAGGAGAGATGTATTGGTGCAAAATATGAGGAGCAGCATGACTGTAAGGAAGTGATCTTCCAAAATGGGGAACAACTGATAAAATCACTAACAGAACAAAGTACAGTGGTCCCTTGATTTACACAGGAATTACAGTCCTAGAAAGTTTAATGACTATTAAATCCTTGCAAAAAAGTACTTTGTATTTGTTTGTAAAACTGAGTTTGATTTTAGGCTTAGAAATCATCAACTTTTTTTATTAATCTTCATGAATGTCCAGTGGAATATTAAGAAAATGTGCAGTACGTGGGCAATTCTTTGTTGTGAAGGATGCTCTGCATATCTCAGGGCATCTAGCATCCCTGGCCCTCTTCCCCTAAATCCCAGTATCACTTCCCAATCATTAACAACACATAAGTTCCAAAATGCTTTCTAGTGGCTCTCCTCTCTTCTGTCCCCATTGGTCTGAATTGTATGCTTAATAATTTTCTGTCAATAATCACTTTTCATGAAGATGAGCACACAAGGGCTAAGAGAGAAAGGGCAACTTTGAACAGTAAAAAGAAAACTCAATTCTGAATTCAAGGACACAAGTTGAATGACCTTAAGCAAGTCTTCTAACTTTTCTAGGCTACAGTGTCTCTTTTGGAAAATGTAGTAGATGACCACTAAGTTCTCACACAGTTCTGTAATAATTGTATTAATAAAACATATATATACTTTTTGGAAATTAAAAGACTAGAACAAAGAGTACAGAATGTAGAAAAATAAAATCAGCTGAGGCTACATTTGTAAGAGATCAAGTAATATCAGAAAAAGAAAGAGGATAGAAAATGGAGATGGTGATACCAAAGAAAGATATTTGATTCTAGGCATGACAGACACATAGGTAGAAAGAAAATCTGTATGAGATTCACAAACACTCAGCAATGTGAAATGATGCTCTCGCACTAAAGACAGATAATGCCTCCATGTACTCTTATTTTGTATTTATATTAAGTTTACAATACATGGTTCCCAATTCCTTAATAAAAATGTTGCAAAATTGAATCCAATTTGCAAGTAACACAGATCATGAGGTCTTTCTAAAAGCAAGCATCTTATTTTGGTGTTAAATCCTGGGGAATCAACTTCAACTGCTTCAGATCAGCACAGCTCTTAACCATGATAAAAGAGGGAAGGGATCTTCAGGGGCTCAACTCACTCAGGGTTCCAGAGACCAGGAAATGAAGTAGAATGGGTAAATCCAGAATTCTACAAGGGGGTGACAGTACTTTCAACCATGTAATACATCCCAATCCCTTAAGGAAATTTTTATTAAATTACAGAATTATAGAGGTCTCTGGGGAGACCAGCATGCCTCAAACAGGCCATTTTGTAACATGTGGTGGAAAGAATAAGGAAGTCGTGCACAACTACATTTGAAACAGGTTCTGCCCTTATCGGTTGTGTGACCATAAGCAAGTTGCTCTTAGCCTCAATTTCCACATCTGTAAAATGGGGATTATGATATCACTCTGTTGGTGTTATTGAGAAAACTCAAAGAAATGAATAATGTAAAGCCCCTAGCAGTGTCTCACACTTTGTGAGCATTGTAAGTACTCAATAAATATTCAGTACTCAATAAATATGTAGTCACCTTTGCTCTTTTCTTTCCCGCCTGTGTGTTTTGCTTCTCCTTTCACTGCCCTAGGGAAAATGCTCTGCTGATATCAGCATCGAGCAATATGGGTGCCAGGAGTGTTGACCAAGTGGTGTCATGTCCACCACAGGAAGGCTTAGAACTTTAATTCCTTCTGTGATATTGCTTGCTCTCTTCTGATTCCCTTACCTGGGGCCTGCTGGTATTTGCCAGAGTCTAAAAAGTCTTATTCTTCCTTGGTAAGGGGCTCTCTTTCTGGAAGGAATCAGTCAAAGCAGATACAGAGTTAAAACAAGCTATCAGATGTTTCTGGCTGGGCATAAGCCGAGCCTGAGGTTTCAGCCTAGGGCAACTCTACTTCTTGGACTAAAAATTCCTCTGCACTCGAATTGCTGCAAACTGCTCTTTCTGGAGTTGCTGCAGAGACTGTTAGGGGAGATTTAAAGAGCTTGGCTAAACACTTCGAATGTAGTGTTCTTGAGGATTTTGCCGGGAAGATCTTTCAACATCCCCTTACCTCTGAATACAAACTTATGGGAATGCTACATCATCAATACAATTCTATTTTACATGATTTTTTTTTTTTTTTAGTGTGCACAATTGTAAATTGCTGAGAACTTTGAAGAACATAATGTCATCCCAGCATCAGCATCAGCATCATGTGGTTGTATGCCAAAAGTTTCTGGACAGTTGCCTAGCCTAGCCTTTATCATAAGGAATACCTCAAAAAACTCAGTAAGCAAACTGGAAATTCTTATGAAAGAGCACACAATACTAATAACTAATTTGCTGTGTAATAAGTTATTCAGGTTAAAAAAACATATTTGGATGCCGTTAATAATAATAAATACCATTTACTGAATAATTATGTTCTAAGGACCATGCTGGGATATTTATATGGAATATTTTTAATTCTTATTTCACTTACCTGCAACACGACTTTATTATCCCAAGTTTTACAGAGGGGGGAAAATGAGGCTTAGACAGGGTAAGGAAATAAGGTCACACAGAGCTAGTAAATTCAAATTTAGGATTGTCTGGTTCTAAAGCATAAATTATTTCGAAAGTACTTCCCAATAGGTGTCAGTTGACAAAGTCACAGACTATTAATACTGGAAGAGATTTAGGGTTATCTTATAAACAGAGAAAGTGAGGCCCAGAAGGTTTCATTGACCATGAAGTCTAATGCACAGAGAATGGCTGAGTAGGCACTCAAACCCAATGGAGTCCTCATCAATGCCCATCAGGTGTTTTGTGGCCAAGCTCCACCCACTACTCCAAGCTCCTCTCTTAATGAACCTGCCCTCCAGGGCCCAATGTTCTGAGCAGATACAACTATGTATAGTTCCACACAGATACCAGGGTGTTACATATTTTTCCATATTTATTATTTCTGCTCAAAATATCTGTCCACTTGATAAACACAAAGTTTTTGTAAGATTCAATCCAATTTCAATCCAAGAATCTCCACCTCTCTGAAAGCCCTCACTGATTCATCTCTCCTCTCTTCTCAGCCAACCAAAAATGATAAATTAAGGAATAGGTTAATAATAGTCAATATTTATTGTGACTTATTATTCATTCATTTATTCCACAAATATTTATTGAGCCTCTACTAAATGAAAGCACTATGCTAAATATGTTAACCATTCCTCACTACCACCCTATGAGGTAGATTATTTTTATATGCATTTTATAAAACAAAAAATCTTAAAAACTTAAACAGATACAATTTTTTTCACATCAAAATTATGATTTATGATGAAATAATTCTGTGTATATCATGATATATTTGCTAAATGTTATACGCCATTGTAGGCTGTAAGCTCCATAGTGGTAGGGATGATGTCTATTTTGTTTACTATTATATCCACAGGGCCTGACAGAGTAGTACATAGGAGGCACCTAGTATATGATACTTGAATAAGCAAGTGAAGAATGAATGAATGAAGAAAAGATGTATAGAACTATGGTCTCCAAGTCTATACTGTTCCATGTTGCGTCCCTAGATTAGTCTGCAACAATGGGCATGTTTCATCCCAGGGCTGACACTAATATCCTAGATGTGCATTCTAGAACTCACTTCTGGACACAATGACTTTCCATTTTATTACCTACAATTATGGTTATATTAATTCTACAGATCCAAATGGAGTGAAAATTTATTTGAGAATGGACAAAAGCTATGTTTTAGACCTCCTGAGGAACAACATAATGAAAGAGTCCTGTTAGTACACAGAATCCCAAATAATAGGAGTTTGCCAAGGAGCCTTGGAAAGAACTCAAGTCATGACCATGGTCCTCTATTATAGCAGCCAGAAATCACACCGCTGATTTCCACGTAATACAGCAAATATCTCTGAGGGAAAGATCCCAGCTCCCAGAAGCTAAACAGCCCTCAGGCATGTTCTGTACCACATGTAGGTCTCTGGGCTATTCTAAAACATGCACCATCCTTCTCTCTGCTTTATCAAGGATTTTATTTATTTATTTTTTTAGCAATAAAAAGGAGGTTTTTTTTTTTTAATTTCAAGGATTTCAATATTTAGTATAATTAGCCTCCAACTTTGGTTTTCCCATATTTCACAGGATCTCTCTAGTTAATTTAAGGGTTAAACAATAGTTATCACAAAATTCTCAAGGCAGACTTAGTTTTAATGGACACACGCATACACATAGAGACACACATACCCTTATTTTTGTAATAATATGAATAGGTATATAGTACTTACACATATTTGTGTAGTTAACTATGTATATGCTATAGATGTGTATATAAATACAGATCTATAAATATACATATATCAGTATTTTTGAGCACCTACGAGAAACAAAGGAATATAATTTATATGAAAAATACTTCATAAGAGAATGAAGCATTCTTTGGAAGAACAAGCTAGTATTTTCCAGGTGAGAAATTAGGAATGATATAGAACTTTAATTTTTATATGTGTGTATACATATGCAAGTAAATACATATATATATAATATATGCAAATAGGTAGTCTAGAGATATTTGAATGCATAATTAAAGTCAATATATATGTATGTATAGATACATTAAAAGTATTCAAAATAATATATTTGAAAGGGAACAGGCATGGTGTGAAGAGAGAGATTGATCAATCTAGCATATTAGGTTTATAGGAATGAGATGGTAAAAGGTGGAAAGGTTAGGTAAGAGAAGAGTGTTACGACATTGAAAACTCTAAAAGAGATGGTATCATAGCTTAAATATTTTAGCAATCAATATTATTCCCAGCCAGTAATAAAGTACAAGTGAATGAGAGAAAAAATACATAGAAATCTGTATGCAAAAGAGTAAGGAGAGATGGTGGCTGCCTTCACGTATTGCCTTTTCGTGTCATTGGATCTCTAATTATCAGTACATAGAGTCTATTTCAATCCTTTAAAGCATGAAACGGCTATAAATTTCAGGCAAGTAGGAAGTTGACTTTGTTAAAAACCAAAGAAGTGAAAAGTTTCCCTCAGTTGATGAGAAGTGTACAAAGATTTTTAGAGTGTAGTTATTATAATGTAGCATTAAAGATTTTAGTTTGAGAAATTATCATTTATGAAATGAAAAGTATATTATATACTGTAAAAATAAAGCAAGTTTGCTTTTTCTACTCTGGACAATAACTCATAAGCTACATGCTATTAAGTAAGTTTGTCTTTCTAGCCTATGAGATCCTTGAGAATTAAAGTAATAAATATATAGATATAGGTTAAAGATACTTTAAGCAAATTTATTTGTAAAAGAGTATATAGAGTTTTCACAATTGTCAAGACTGTTTATTCAGGTGATATGCATGTTAACTTTTTAAAACGCTGCATTTCTAAATGTTAGGCTCCATTTAAAGCTGAATCAGTTTAATACTAAAATGATAATATATTCCTTAATTAAATCAAGATGCTGAGATACTCTAAGCTAAGCTTGTAATTTCATGTCAATGCATTAAAAGCCATATATATGGTCACATATATGTAACTATATTATTAAGAGCTAGTGATAGATGACATTCTTGGAAGTATTTTTTAAAAACTATTATTAAAATTAAAATGTTCTGTACACCTCTCATCATAACATTTTATGATCAATAATTACTTTTCAAGTAAGCCAAAATCATACTAAAATTGAGAAAGAATTTTTTTGCAAACACAAGTTTTTTTTCTTTTCAATATATATTTAAGAATAGTCATTGTTCTATATTTATGACAATGATCACAGGTGCATTTTATTTATATTTTATAGCATTTGCAGGAAGTCATTTTCTCTCCTTTGGATGGAGACAGAAAAACTGAGTCAATTTCATCTCTGATAAAATGCTAGTAGTTTGGGGACTGTAATAAGTGAGGAATCAACTTAAAGAAATCTGCACATCTACTTTAGAAATGCATTATAGTAACAAGAGAGTTATAATTTTTAATATAAATAACCTTATTGCTTCTCTATGAATAAATAAAATGTTTCATTATGTTATTCTAAGTGTAATAACCCTCAGTCCTGCTCCCAATTATTCCTTTTGTTTGTCAAATTAATTATTTAATATAAACAAATTTTCCTCTCCATTCCTGAAAAAGTATACAGTAAGAGTAAAATTAGAATAGCATACTCCAAATCACTATTTTCTATAGATGAAGAAATAAATGTTCTTTTAACTTTAAAGAGATGGAAACATCAATTAAAATTCATTTTATCCCTATTCCTTAACATAATAATAATGAAAAATAGGCTAGACAGAATACAAAAGTTAAAATGATTTGAGGTAAAAGTGCTGCTAAAAGACTGTGACACAGAATAGTAAAATCTGAGGACTAGAGAAGTCAAACTTGGTGAAAAGTCACTGAAACAAACTGCGTGCAAGATCCCTAGACTTTCACAAGCCACCCAGAGGTGTGAGCCCACAAAGATGTGTGAAAATGACAGGTTTTCTTGGCCTAACATTTTCCAAACAGGGTACCCAGTCAGCAAGGACTCGGTAAAGTTTCCAGACCGTTCTAATCTTACACAACTTGCTGTCACTTTCTTCTGATATTCAAGGGAAAGTCATAAGGAAAACGCTCACCTGTGCTGGGCTGAACCAACCATGTGGGCAGGCACAGTGCTTCCCACAAGTCCCTTTGCCTTTGGTGCTCGTCTTGTGGGGGCTTTTCCGCACACTGTCCCATAAGGTGACCAGCTTGGTCCTGTTTGAAGCTGGGCCCCCAGGTCCTGAGGAGGGCATGGTCTGAGAACTGTACCCGAGCCCCTGAGAGTTCCTCTGCCAGCCACAAGCGCAGTGGGCATCCCTGATCAGTGTGGGCGCACTCCTGCCGGCATCCATCCCATCAGACCCCCGGCTGCAGCTGTGTTGCTTGGTGAGGTATGCATTCATACTGCACTGATGCCTACTCTTTCCTGTGGTCAGCTCTGCACAGAAATGTCTCCTCCCTCACACCCCTTTCTTCCAAGCAGTTGTAAAAGTCTTTTTTTCCCCGTGGATCCCTCAGTATCTTTGACAGCTGCTATAAGCAGTGCATCGTGGGAGCAGTGGGAGCAGCGAGAGCAGCTCCGCACAGCATTATCTGCGGGCTGGTAGCTCTTTGTCAATAGATGACTCAACTCACAGAGCAACTTGACAGTATCCCTGCTCTAGGCAGAAGCAATCAATGCTCCACACAGCTGGGCTACAAGACTGTACACTGCATTACAAACCCTTTTTGGATGGAGCCCCACAGTAAAGAATACTCTTTGCAATTTGGCATTCTCACTTTTCTCTTTCCTTGCTGATCCCCACACAAAATGCAAACCTCAGGAAAGAGAACTTCTTATCAGACAAGTAGGACACTTCTTTCCAGAAAGGATGCATGTAGGCTGAAACACTATAGCATAAGCAATTTAAAATGATGAGAAAGTTAACCTGTAAAGGAATTTTCAACATTTACAGGAATCACTTATTTAGAGAGATACTTGCCAAGGCACAGAGTAAATCATGAGGTAATTATATAAAAGCATCAATATTAACTAGAAAGAACATCAATTCGTTTTGAAAAATCATCAAGGTCACTGCATTATACTAGAATCCTTTAAAATTTGGAAGTTTATTTTAAATCATGATTATGTATTATGTTATAATCCCAACATATCCTTTATGCTATGAATAATTATTAATTCTTTCTCATTCAAAATAAGGCAATTTTCAACATCCAAAACTGGTGGGTTGGCTTATTTTTTAACAGAATTTTTCCATACCCCAAATTATTCTGAGGATTTCCTTTCAAATACTTTACCACAACAAATACATTCACCACAGAGAGAGTCTGTGTTTTAAAGTGAAAGATGCATCCAATTCTGCCATACAGTATTTTGATTTCCAAAAACAAAATTTACAAATGCTTTCACTGAAAAATGAACAAAATCTATCCAATTTAAAGCAATTGCCTTCCAAAGAGAAGATGATTGTTTTAAAATTTTAGCATGCACGCCGAATCCATACATAGTATTTTCAGTAAAGGGAAAGGCTAATTACCATAACACTTAGAATTTTTATTCTGAAAATTTTTATTCTGTTTGAAACTTTCCATATTCATTGCTAAAATGTCTATCCTTATCACAAATTCCTGAGGAAATAATTTTGGTTTGCATGTGAAACCAGTTGTCATCTATGCGGGACCAAATGAAAATGTTATAATCCCATGATATAATTATTTTATCTATAGACCATCAGACACCATCAGATCCACCTCCACAGGGGATTGACCAGGTACTGAGGCAGTACAGACCTCATTTTTGCCTGAGTGTCCAAGACGCTTATTGCAAGGGCCAAGGTTGTAACAAATAATAAATTTGAACATTAGGACTCCCTGAACAAATCATTATTAGATTTAAAAATCCTAAAAGGAAGGAGCAAGATCTTTTTTTTCCACTCTCCACAAAAGGGTCCTTTTCCACATTCCACACAAGAGGCTGATATAAGTGCTGTCCCTGGCATAAAGGCATTCAAACACCTTTGTTGAATAACAATGACCCACGTATATGAGTCTAAATGGTAGGCCCTGGTCTATGTTATTCACCATTTTCCCCCAAGTGTCCGGCATACTGCCCAGCACCTAGCAGGCAATAAATACATATATTTAGGGAGGGAGGATGGATGAATGGATTGTTGGGTACATGTATAAATGGAAGGAAAAGTAGAGAATGAATACACATTTATCCTCACACATGATTAATGTTTTTTGATAATAATATTTAATACAGAAATATTACAGAAACACAAACTATTCTTTTAAGGTGAATTTCAGTTCTGCTTTTGAATTGGTCTTGTTAAGGAAATTTGTCAAAAAATATTAAGATTTGAATTGTTGGGCAGAAATAATAGTAGAGTTAATGGTCTTTACTCCTGAAAGAGAATCAAGGAGTCAAGATCAATACCTAAAGAAAGTAATATTGAGACAAATAGATCACCATATTGTACTTTGTGGGAGAAAAGGCAGAAAATCCTTTCTTTCTTTCTTTCTTTCTTTCTTTCTTTCTTTCTTTCTTTCTTTCGTTCTTTCTCTCTCTCTCTCTCTCTCTCTCTCTCTCCGCCCTTCCCTCCCTCCCTCTCTTTTTATTCTAGAACAAGATATTATGCTTGACAGAACTTTTGGGTCAATAAAACCCTAGAGAACTTCAGACTTGTCTGGTGTCACCATGATGCATGGCTATATAGTAGGACTTGATGTGATATGGCAATGCCATCACTCCCAAATGAGAATGTCAGGAAGTGATAAGTTTGGCTCTCTCCAATTGTGTCTAACTATGGTGCTCCTCTAGTTTTTCAGGCATTATCATTGCTCAAAGGCCCACTGGCATCTTCAGGGAACACATGTCCTGTTCTCACCGATTTGCCTCTCAAGTATAAGAATCAATCTTCATAGACATAAGTCAGTGTGAATCCATCACAATTTTGTAATGGTGTGTTCAGTCTGCAGCAAGAGAGAGAAAATTTTCTAGCTGGGCACCACTCAAGATATTATAAATCTTCAGAGGGACCTAAATCTGTTATGAATGGGTTATTTGAAATGAGATATTTCTTCCCATCACAAAGGCCATGGGACTTCTGTTTTAATAACCTCGGCATCTCAATTCCTTGTAGATAAATAAGTATCATACGTTACATAACTAATGTTATTTTCCTCCAAAGATTTTTAAGACCATATAAAACTTTCATTAAACTTACTACAAAACTATGTTGAAATTAGTTTTTCACTTTAGTACATATAAAGTAATTCCAGACTCCTGTCTTCCCCTCTCTTGTAAAAAGATTTTTCTTCTCAAACATGACATTTGGCTTTTAAGTCTGAGGACAGACCAGTTAAACATATAAATATGTCAAACTTGCCCTCTGTACAATGAGACAGACTCACTAATTAATGATAATCCAATTTGATCAAATCTAATTGAACAATTGTAATGACCATGAGATGACATCAAATTCTGGCCAAACAAGAATTAGCAATGCACAAGTACACATCCTACTTATCATTGCGATTTAACATGGGCAGATGGTGCACAGGGCAATGCCTAGATGAGATCTATCTTATTGAACTCTCTTTGACCTGACGTTGACTCCATAGAACAACCACTATTTTTAAAGCCAGGGTTTAAAACTAATACCCTGGCTTGATATGTTTAATAAAAATTAAAAAGCAAAGATGAATAACTAAATATTTCCACTGCACTAAAACACAAATTCTTTTCCAGATAAAATGTTCTTCAGGCACTCTATGCATATGGGATATGAAAATATTAATTACAAAAGAAGAGCTAAGTGCTTGCTAAAGGATGACTGTATAGCAGAAGCCCTTTAGTACCCACAAGTAATAAGTCAAATAATTATAAAATGCTATGATGTATTGGATATAATTTCCCCTGATTTGAAAAGTATATACAGTCTATTCCTGTGACTGCAAAAGCTAGAGATTTTATAAATGAAAACAAATCAATATTATTCTACATCTAATAATCTTCAGCCTAGACAATCTCTAGCTCCAAGCACATTCATCTTTCAAAATGAGAGAATCAAGAATAAAGTTTTTTAGACTCTAAAATTACTTCCAAAATACTTAAACCAACTTAGTCATAAATCTTATGAGAAAAAAAGCAGGAATTTTGTGGAAAGATACGTGCTTAATTGATACAGAGATTTAACCTGAACTGACAATTTAATAGGAGACAGAAAAAAAGTTTCAAACTATCACCAAATTCTCACTAATATACTGGTATTTGGGTTGGTGTTGAGGAGAGAGTTGATCTGAATTAGCGATAAAGCTAAATTATACAATGGTTTTCAGGAAATGTAAATTTATTATATTCTGATACACTAAGTAACACTATTACAGAAATTAGAACTCTAATTATGTGACATTTCTTAGAGTTCTGAAAGGAACACTAGTAAAAAGGTAATAATCATTTATAATTTGCATTTATTTGCAAGTGAATCTAAGTGATGAACTACATTGCTACAAGAAATTTGTTTCATCCTTCAAGATTAAACTAATGTCACCTCTTCTGTAAGCTTTCCAGATCCCTTTGGCATATTAAGTCATGCTATACAATATTTGTATACTTGTCTATGTAAATATCTTTCACATTTGTCTATTTCTCTCAATCACCATGACAACCACACTAGTCTAAGCTATCATCATTTCTGTGGTAGACTAGAATACCTATATTGGTATGATCACTGAAAGATACTTTTGTCTTCTTTCTTTTTTATTTTAATAAATATTAAACACTTTATGCTGAGTTCAGAGGATGCAGTTGTAAAAACGAGAGCCTGTTTTTCTGTACAACTGGTGAAAAATCTTCCTAACTGGTTTCTGGCATCTTTTCACCCTTGTCAGAATTCATTCTCATACAGCAGCCAGAGTATATCCTTCTAAAATGCAATTGTGATCAGATCCTATTCTGCTTGATACCAGTCAATAAAGTATCATTTTATAGGGATTTTTATGCTCAGGGATAGCACAATTGTTAAAGTGGCTTGCATGGTCCTTAATCATGCCCTTGTGATCTGGCCTCTGCTGCTTTTACCAGTCTTGTCTGTGCCTCCTCCCTTCCTTTTTCCCCCAACCACACAGGCCTTGAGTACTTGAACTCAGTCCTCCCTTGTGGCCATTGAGCATGCTCTTTTCCCACTCCATACTTTCACATAATTTACTCCTACTCACCTTTCTGTAAGGTGCATCAAGAGGCAATCTCCCAAAAGCCACCCTAAATAAACACAGCATAATCCAAAGACAAAAGTGGGCTTACTATGCAACGCAGCTCCAGAAACAGGTCTTTCAGACTTCACTTCCAACCTGATTGCCATCCCTAAGGCTCTTCTATTTAGAAATTCTGAAGTCTTCCCTGCCCTCCAGAGTTCAACTCGAATGTCACTTCCCAGATAAAGCATTCTGTGAACACTGGCCCCCATTCCAGAATAGATCATACCATTCTCCCATCAAGCACTCATTTAGCACCTGTGCTTCTCTATTACAACACTTACCGTAATTATGTATACAACAAAAATTACGCTATTACTCATTTTGTGTCCTTCTCCCTTAACAGAATGTAAGTAATCTCCAGTAGGGCAAAAACGGGACTCTCGTTTTTATAACTGCATCCTCTGAATTCAGCATAAAGTGTTTAATATTTGTTAAAATAAGTCAAACAAGAAAGAAGGTATAGGTATTTTGGTCTGTGTTCTACCACTCAGTGTAAAATGAATAAATAAGCACTTTGATTTAAAAAACAAAATAGCCATGTGCTCTTTAGGTCGCCACATTAGTGGAACATTTAGTGTGGCTCAGTGACATAAGTATATTAACTCATTTTTTTGAAGAAATTTGCTAGTGGTCTTAGCACTGAAACTGAAACAGCTTCTGTTTATTTTAGCAAGATATTAATTCATAAAAACTGCACTTCCTCACAGCTGTGCTTTTCTCTCAATATTTTTCAAGTGTTCTCCCTTTATAGCTGAATAATGCAAAATGGGGCCTGGTTCCCTAAGCCAAAAGCCAGTTAATGGTGAAACATGGAGAGAATCCCAAACTCCAACCACTGAAGCCATATTCTTATTAAAATGATATAAGCCTATACAAATCTGAGGCATTCATATATGCCAACAACAGTCAAGCAGAAGATCAAATCAAAAAGGCAATTCCTTTTACAATAACCTCAAAGAAAATTAAATATCTAGGAATATATTTAACGAAAGATGTAAGAGACTTATACAGGGAGAACTACGAAACCCTGAAAAAAGAAATTGTAGAAGATGTAAACAGATGGAAAAACCTACCTTGCTCACGGATTGGTAGAATCAATATCGTTAAAATGTCCATACTACCTAAAGTGATCTACAGAATTAATGCAATCCCTATCAAAATCCCATTATCATTCTTCACAGATCTGGAAAAAATAATTCTACGCTTTGTATGGAACCAGAAAAGACCTCGTATAGCCAAAGCAATCCTAAGTAAAAAGAACAAACTGGGAGGTATCAGTTTACCTGACTTTAAGCTGTACTACCAGGCTGTAGTGATTAAAACAGCTTGGTACTGACACAAAAATAGAGACATTGACCTCTGGAACAGGACTGAGAATCCAGAGATGAAACCATCTGCATATGGTAATCTAATCTTTGACAAAGCTGACAAAAACATACACTGGGGAAAAGAATCTCTTTTCAATAAATGGTGCTGGGAAAACTGGATAGCTACATGCAGAAGATTGAAACTAGACCCCTACCTCTCACCTCTCACAAAAATCAATTCAAAGTGGATAACAGACTTAAACCTAAGGCACGAAACCTTAAGAATTCTAAATGAAGATGTTGGGAAGACCCTTTCAGACATCGGCCTAGGTAAGGAATTCTTGAAGAAGACCCCCAAAGCAATCGCCGCAGCAACAAAAATAAATAAGTGGGATCTAATCAAATTAAAAAGCTTCTGCACTGCCAAGGAAACTATCATTAGAGTGAATAGACAGCCCACAGAATGGGAAAAAATATTTGCTCTCTACACATCTGATAAAGGGCTGATAACCAGAATCTATCTAGAACTCAAAAAAATCAACAAGAAAAAATCAAACAACCCATCAACAAATGGGCAAGCGAAATGAACAGAAACTTTTCAAAAGAAGACAGAATAATGGCCAGCAAACATATAAAAAAATGCTCAACATCTCTAATCATTAGAGAAATGCAAATCAAAACCACAATGAGGTATCACCTAACCCCGGTGAGATTGGCCTCTATCAAAAAAACACAAAACAACAAATGTTGGCGAGGATGTGGAGAGACAGGAACACTTCTACACTGCTGGTGGGACTGCAAATTAGTGCAACCTCTGTGGAAAAGAATTTGGAGATACCTCAGAGAGCTAAAAATAGAAATACCATTCGATCCAGCAATAGCACTATTAGGCATCTACCCAAAAGAGCACAAAACATTCTACGATAAGGACATCTGCACCCGAATGTTTATGGCAGCACAATTCACTATTGCAAGAATGTGGAAACAACCCAAGTGCCCGTCAATCCATGAGTGGATTATCAAAATTTGGTATATGTTCACAATGGAATATTACTCAATCATAAGAAATGACAGTAATCTAGCACCACTTACACTTTCCTGGATTAAACTTGAGCCCATTATCCAAAGTGGGGCACCACAAGAGCAGAAGAACGGGATCCATTTGTACTCACCATCAAATTGGTGTTAATTAATCAACACATAAATTCACATATCAGAACAACATCTATTGGATGTTAGGGAAGGGGGAGGGCGGCGGGAGGAGGGGAGAGGAGGGAAGAGGGGAGGGGTATTTGTATACACAAGGAGTGCAATGTGCACTACCCGAAGGATGGACATATTTGAAACACGGACTTAGGGGGGGGAACCAAGGGCAACACACGTAACCTAAACATCTGTACCCCCATAATATGCTGAAATAAATAAAATAAAATAAAATAAAATGATATAATCCAAAAGGCATAATAACATAACAGAATATAAAAGGAGTGTATCACAGAATACTAAGTGTGCAGTACAATACTGTTAACTACATGCCCAAGGTTGTATAGCAAGGCACCTTGCATGATTAAAACTCTAACCCTTTGAACAACACCACCATTCTCTCCTCCCCTTGCCTCTGGCAACCACCATTCTTCTTTCTATTTCTATGAGTTTGACTACTTTAGATACTTCTTAGAAGCAGAATCATGCAGTATTTGTCCTCTGTAACTAGTTTATTCCACTTAGCATAAAGTCCTCAGGATTCACCCATATTGTAGCATATGATAGGATTTCTGTATTTTCTATGGTTGAATAATATTCCACTGTATGTGTACACCATATTTCGTTTACCCATTCATTCACTGATGCACATTTAGGTTGTTTCTACCTCTTGGCTATTGTGAATAATGCTCAATATACCTGGAAATACAAATATATCTTCCAGATCCTGATTTCAATTCTTTTGAACAAATACTCAGAAGTAGGATAGTTGAATCACATGAAAGCTCTATTTTTAATTTTTTGAGGACCCTCCATACTATTTTCCATTGTGACTACACCATTTTACACCAACAGTGCACAAGGGTTCCAATTTCTCCACGTCCTCAACAACACTTGCTATTTTCCATTTTTTTGATAATGGTCATTCTAATTGGTGCAAGGTGATACCTCATGTGATGTTTATTTGCATTTCCCAGATGATTAGTGATGTTGAACATATTTTCGTATACCTGTTGGCCATCTGTATGTCTTTGGAAAAATGTCTATTCCGGTCCTTTGTCCCTTTTTTAATCAGGTTGTTTATTTTTTGGTTATTGAATTGTAGGAATACCTTATATATTTTGGCTATTAAGCCCTTACCAGATATATGGTTTGCAAATATTTTTCTCCCATTCTGTAGGCTGCCTTTTTACTCAGCTTACTGTTTCTTTTGCTGCACAGAAGTATTTTAGTTTGATGTAGTCTTACTTATCTATTTTTGCTTTTGTTGCCTGTGCTTTGATGTTTTAACCAGGAATTCATTGCCAAGACCAGTGTTACGAAACTTTTCCCCTGTAGTTTCATCTAATGATTTTATAGTTTTAGGTTTTACCTTTAAGTCTTTTATTAATTTTGAGTTGATTTTTGTGTATAGTGTAAGATAAGGGTCCAATTTTATTCTTTTGTATGGATGCCCTGTTTCCCCAATATTATTTGTTAAAGAGATTATTCTTTCCTCACATATAGTCTTGACATCCTTGTTAAAAATCATGTGATTGTATGTGTGTGTTTATTTCTGGACTCTCTATTCTGTTTCATTAGTTCATATGTCTATCTTAACACCAGTGCATTACTGTTTTGATTACTGTACTTTTGTAATATGTTTTAAGCTGAGGAGGTATAAGACTTCCAAGTTTGATCTTCTTTCTCAAGATATTTTTTTATTTTTTATTTTTTTTTACTATTTGGGTCCTTTGTGGTTCCATATGAATTTAGGATCGCTTTTTCTATTTCTATAAAAAATGCTATTGAGATTTTGATAGGAAATGCATTGAATTGTGTAGATTAAGTAGTATCAACATTTCAACAATACTGAATTGTCCATCCCATGAACATGGGATATCTTTACATTTGTTGTGTCTTTAATTTCTTTCAGCAGTGTTTTGTAGTTTTCAGTGTACAAATCTTGTGCCTCCTTGGTTAAGTTTATTCCGCAATATTTAATTATTTTGGATATTATTTTAAATGGGGTTGTTTTCTTAATTCCCTTTCAGATTGTTCACTGTTGGGGTATAGGAGATGATTGAGCTTTGTATGTTGATTTTGTCTCTTGTAAACTTTGAATTTTTAAATGTTCTAACAGGTTTTTTGTGGAATCTTTAGGATTTTCTACATATAAGATCATGATATCTGTGAATAGAAATAATTATACTTCTCCCTACCCAATTTGGGTGCCTTTTATAATTGTTCTGGCTAGTACTTCCAATACTATGTTGAATAGAAGTCGTAAGAGTAGGAATTCTTGTCTTGTTCCTAATCTTAGAGGAAAAGCTTTCAGTTTTTCACCATTGAATATGATGTTAGCTTTGGGCTTTTCAGATGTGGTCTTTATAATGTAAGATAACTTTCTTCTATTGCTAGTTTGTTGAATGTTTTCATCATGAAAATGTGTCTGTTTTGTCAAGTGCTTTTTGTGCATCTATTGAGATGATCATGTAATGTTTATACTTCATTCCCTTACTATGATTGAACTTTACATCATGAACCATCCTTGTATCCCAGGAATAAATCACACTTGGTTATGGTGTGTGATCTTTTCATTATACTGTTGAATTTGGTTTGCTAGTATTTTGTTGAGGAATTTTGCATTTATATTCATCAGGAATATTGGCATGCCATTTTCTTTTCTTGTGGTGTCCTTTTCTAGCTTTGGTATCAGGATAATACTGGCCTTATAAAATGAGTTTGGGATTGTTCCCTCCTGTTCAATTTTTTGGAAGAGTTTGAGAATGATTGGCATTAATTCTTCTTAAAATGTTTGGTAGAATTCACCAGTAAAGCCATCTTGTCCTAGGCTTTTCTTTGTGGGAAGGAATTTGATTACGGATTTAATGTCCTTACTATTCATAGGCTTGTTTAAAATTTTTATTTCTTCATGATTCAATCTTGGTAGATTGTATGTTTCTAGGAATTTGTGCATTTCATTTAGGTTATCTAACTTGTACAAATGTTCCTGGTACTCTCTTACAGTCCTTTTTTATTTTCAGATACTCACTAGTAATGTAACCTCTTTCATTTTTTTAATTTTAGTTATTTGAGTCATTTCTCTTTTTTTCTTGGTTAATCTAGCTAAAGGTTTGCCAATTTTGTTGATGCTTTCAAAAAACCAATTCTTAGTTTCATTGATTTTTCTATTATTTTTCTATTTTTTATTTCTTCTCTAATCTTAATTATTTCCTCCTACTAACTTTATGCTTAGTTTGTTCTCCTTTTTTCAGTTCCTTGAAATATAAAGTTAGGTTGTTCATTTTAGATCTTTCTTCTTTTTAAATGTAAATGTTTATCACTATAAACCTTCCTCTTAGTACTGTTTTTTTGCTGCATCCTATAAGCTTTGGTGTGTTGTGTTTTATTTTCATTTGTTTCAAAATATTCCCTTTTGTCTCTTCTTTAGCCTATTGGTTGTTAAGAGTGAGTTGTTTAATTGCCACATTTGTGAATTTTCCAGTTTTCCTTCTGACATTAATTTCTAGTTCCATTCCATTGTGGTTGAAAATATATTTGATGTGATTTCAATCTTAAATTTTTTAGGACTTATTTTGAGACTTAACATGTGATCTATCTTGGAAAATGTTCTATGTATGCTTGAGAATAATATGTAATCTGCTGTTGTTGGGTGGAATGTTTTGTATACATCAGGTCCATTTGGTCAATAGTGTTGTTCAAGTCCTCTGTTTCTGCATTTATCTTCTGTGTGAATGTTCTATCGATTATTGAAAGTGGGGTATTAAAATCCCCAACTATTTTTGTTTTGCTCTTTATTCCTCCTTTTAGTTCCATTAATGGTTGTTTTATATATTTGGGTACACTAATGTTAGTTGCACATATATTTAAAATTGTTAAATTTTCTTGGTTAATTGACTGGTTTATTATTATATAATGTACTCTTTGTCTCTTTCAAAAGTTTTTAAAGTCAATTTTGCCTGATATATTAATAGTATAACCATCACTAATTTATTTTATTTACCATTTGCATGGAATACCTTTTTCCATCCTTTCACTTTCAGCCTATGTGTGTCATTAAATCTAAAGTGAATCTTATAGACAATATACAGTTGAATCTTGTTTTTAAATCCATTCAACTTCTCCATATTTTCTGGGGAGTTTAATCCATTTACATTTAAAGTAATTATTGATAGGGAAGGACTTATACTATTGCCATTTTGTTAATGGTTTTCCGTCTTGTAGCTATTTTCGTCTCTCTTTTCCTCTCATGTTCTTCCTTTGTGTTTTATTGATTCTTTTTGTAGTGATTTTTTTATTCCTTCATCGTTTTCTTTTGTCTATCTTCTATAGCTATTTTTTGTGGTTACCATGGGACTTACATAAAATATTTTATAGTTATAATAATATATTTTAAGCTGATAACAACTTAACTTCAATTGCATGCAAGTACTCTACTCTTTTATTCTCCCTGACCTACATATTATGTTTTTGATTTCACAAATTACATCTTTTTATATTGTGTATACATTAGCATGTTTTGTTATATTACTTTTATATTTTTATCTTTTAGCTTCTTCTTTAGTTCTTAACACAGGAACTGTAGTACTAAACACTGAGTTTTGTGGATGAGGAATCAATATGGTTTTGTCCAAGTCTTCATAAACTTGAAAGTTAATTGAATTATTCAAATTGTATTGACTTAAATCTTGGGAACTTAATATATGTAACATGTGTGCTATTTCCATGTTCTTGTTTCCCTGAATCTTCCCATGCTAGATGCCCTACTGAATCTTTCCTGGTTGCCAGAAGCAGATATGTTAGTGTGGGAGAGTGTGGGGGCCTTAGGAAGGGCACAGGCATGTGCTATCTCCTGTGCTAAGTTTTATGAGGGAGGAAATGCATGAATAATAAAATGTGCAAAAATAACATTATGGTAGTGAGTCATAACTGAAAAAAAGAAAGAGGGAAGAAGTGGGGAGAAAGGAAGGAGGGAAAGAGGGAAGAAAAGAAAAGAAGGAGGGTGGGAGGGAGGAAGGAAGGGAGGGAGGCAGAGGGAGGAAGGCAACAGTCACAAACTAAGGCAAGAGATCTCTTTAAAAACATGATTAAAACACATAATCAGGTGGAATGCACAGAGTCAAAATGAAGCAAACATAAACGGAAATTCCTCTGACTGTGGGATAGTCTTGCACACACCACCAAGGCCATCTTGAAGCACAGTACCAGGCTTTTTGGAGCTGTCACACTTAGAATTTGAGAGGCAACCATAAAGTGGAATCAGTCCTTCTTTAGTTTAAATCTTATAAGCTGTTACCTTTCTGAAGAATGACTTCTAACATATATTTTCTAGTTTTATCAAAGGGTTAAAAAACCTTCTAGTTTAAAAATAAGCCAGATTCTGACTTCTCAGAGGTAATTCATTTGTGGATTGGCCTAAAGGCAAGGGTACAGGCTAACAGAAATGACAGGCCCTCTTTTAGCTAAGTGATCTCTTCTCCTTAGAGACCTGATATTTTAGTAAAGTTTTACCTAATTGGTGTTGCGTTAGCCAGTACGTTTCAAATTCACTTTTAATGAATCATCTCCTCCTTTGTGATTTTATACTATTTTGCTTTGTATTCATTCATTTCATTCAATAAATATTTATTGAGTATCTGTTCTGGACCAGGAACTATGCTATAAAGTACTCAACTATAACAGAATAGAATTCTACAATAGCAGGGAAGAAAGATCTGGAATAAATAAGTGTGCTGAGTGATGAAATAAAGATGTACAGGGACAATGTGCGGGATCCCCTGGGCTATTGCATTTGCTCCATTAAGGTGAGTTCTATCATTTTATGTGGGCACATTTGCCTTTCCTACTAGATTGTAAGCTACTGAAGAGAAAGGACTATCCTTTATTTTTAAAATCATACCCTCTTTCTCATTGTTCCACAATATAATTATTTCTCAGTAAATATTTGTTGAATTGAATTGGAAAATATTGGACTTGGTTTAAGAAAACATGCTCTAGTTCCAACTCTGCCACTAACTAGCTGTCTCATTTTGGACAAGTCACTATAACTTGCTAAGTTTTAATTACCTTATTTGTAAAATTATGGGAGTGGACTAGAGTCTATGAGGTCACATTTAGTGGTTACTAAAGGATAGATATTGCTGACAAGTGAGACCCTGTCAACATCTTTAGGTTTAATAATGATGTCTCCCAATTGACTATAGAGATACGAATTTAATATATTATTATAAATGTGTTGGCTTATTATAATTTTAACACACAACAAGGTGGTTAAATAGTGTGGCATGGTGAATTTTTTGGCTTATTTTCTCAATTTTACATTCTTTCAATAAAAGTTTGCCAAATAGAGAGGCACTATGATATGGTGGTTTAAAGACTGGCCTCTGGAGTCAGACTGTTACTTTCCTTCTACCTCCATCACTTATTCAAGCGTGGGGAGAGGTGCCCAGTACCTTCCCTAACAGCTCTCTATTGTACCCATTTAAGTGCTGAGTACGTTTTTACTGCTGCATAAATATTTGAAGTCTGATGGAATTCTCTTCTCCTCTGGCACATTTCTTTCTATATTTTTTCCTAATGTGATAAAGCTCCGTACAACATTTATGCACTTCTTTTCTCCTATTCACAGTAAACAAGGCATGAGCTTTTGAGTCAGACTTCTGGGTTCATATCCCAACACTGTCCATTATTAGCGATGAACTTGGACAAGTCACTAAACTCAGTGCCTCAGTTTTCATTTGTGAAATAAGCTTGTGAATAGTTCTATCTCATAGGATTGATGTGAAAACAACATGAGTTAATGTCTGTAAAGTTTTTAGCACACTATCTGGAACATAGTAATGCTCACTAATCTCTCTCTCTTTATCTCTCTATCATCATTCCCCTCCCCATTTCAACTATAAGTTCTAGAGGCTGACATTTAAAAATTCTGCAGTGCCTATATACAGACACTCAATAAAGGTCAGCTCATTTCAGCTGAATGGCAGGATTCCATATTGGTCCTAAACTTATTTTCCCAAGTCATATTTTGGGCAAGGCATTCCGCCTTTGGGTCAGGTGCTAACTAAAGCACATCACTACAGTTCACCACTAACATATCTACCATTTATTGAGTATTTACAATATGTCCCAAGCATATCTATTTCATTTGATTCTAATAATCCTACATGGTAAATACTGAGATGACAATTTAAGATAAAGAAATAGGCTTAGAAAGATTCTGTAATTTTCCCATGGTCACAGCATTAGTAAGGAGTGGAACCAGAAAGAAAATTGAGGTCCATGCAACACTGGAGCCAGGCATGAAAACCTGTGCAAAACAACATCTCATTTTTGTGTAAAACTTTGGTTTTTGAAAATACTGTTACGTCCTTGATTTTTCTTAATCCTCACAACAGCCCCATAGAGTAGACAGGGCAGGGGAAAAAACCGAGGGTCATTACCATGAAATAACATATCTATTGTTGGAACCAGAATTCACAGCTCAGTGTTCAGTCCCAAATTTTCCACGATTCCATCCTGTTTTCCAACCCAGCATACTCCCTTTCTAGGTATGAACATGTAACTTCTTGTCACACTCTCTGCCATTAAAAAATGGGTAAAAGATGAGATATACTTAGTGAATCTAGACCTGAAATTTTTAAGTTTGGTGTCCACATAAAATTTGCATTTGTCTTCTCTGTTCTTATTTACAGATCCTAAGGAAAGCATTAATTAGGATTTTGAGAGGTAGAAGGAAAACGGTTTTCTAAACTTGGAGGGTTAAATGAAAATAAAGTTTTTGCCTTAATTATATTTTCTCATTACAAGCCCAGGAGCATCTGCAGTTTCTTGCAGCCACAGGCAAGAGGTTTGGATTTATGTAAACCCCATTGCTTCTGGCTGTGAAATATAGTGACGGTTTTAATATATAACAGCTTTAATATAGAAACTTACAGAATTAGAGCTAATTCTTGTATGAGTCCTGAAAGGTAAGTGTTATTATTTCCATTTCCAGATAAGGAAATAGAGGTTCAGAGAAGTTAAGTAATTGCTCAAAGTCATGCACAGGCAGCTATTAAATAGCAAAACCACGAGTCAAACCCAGATCAGTCTGATTCCAAACCTTGATATTTCCCACTTGCACTATGTTACTTCTCTCAAAAAAAAAAAAAAATATGAATAAAATAATCCGAGTTTTTACCTTCCTTTGGCTGATAAAAGTACTTTAAATGCTAATCTCTGAGTCAAACTGGGGAGGTTTTGAGAAAGCAACTCAAAGTCTACATATGTAAAACCCATGTTGGTGAGAAGGGCAAGCAGAAATGAGTTATCAGCTACTTTGGGGTGAAGTTTTTCACTACCTAACAGTGAATAATTGATTAGGCCTGCTGGGCTAAATGAAATGTGGTGTTGTACACCTAAGTGCCAAAGTACCAGCTGTGAGACCTTGCAAAGAAATCTTCTTTATTCTACATCTCACTCATAAGCCAACAAAACAGACATTGATTGAAAATTACCTATGGGTTGACTTCTGCAAAACTGGTGTTGGACCTAAGACACTCCAGTTGGAGTGCAGGAACTGACATTGAAAATACATTTGGAAGGATTTGCCTGGTACAAATTTATTAGCACACAATTAACAATAAAATATTTTCTTTTCTGCAAAAGTCATTTATTTCATACTTGTAATATGTTATTTTTGGTGTAATTTGTGCAGCCAAGATTATGCATCACTTTATATGCAATTTCCTAAATAATCATCCACCAGTAAAGGTTCGAAGTCAATCATTTGATATTTTTCCTTTCTTATCTTTACAATTCCCCACTGAAGACAACAATATTCCTTACACTTCTCTAAGCAGATAATGTGTAGGAAGTATGGAGGGAAATGGAGGAACTTTTTGCCTGTTTGCATTCAGTCTACTAGGTGGCCTTTTTTCAATTAGAAAGGCAGCACATTAAAAACAGCACCTCACACCATGTGGAAAATATTAACAGCCAACCTAAAAAGGACCTTGATAATGATCGTACCTTCTCCACTGGTATGGTTACTATGCCATGGCAGGCAAGCCCCCTTTGAGCTCCAGAAATTGCCTAGACCATTCAAGATAGAAATCAATCTACTTCACCTGAAGTGGAAAAGAAAGAACAGCAAAACAAATCCCTCCAGGAAGGAGCATCCAATAGCAAGTCTCATTATAAAGCGCAATGCAGGCTCTTGATGAGACCCAGGAGAACCCAGGTGAGTGGATGAATAGGAGTTTTGCACACTTGTATGTCATTTACAAGTATTGCTTGTTTTCAAGCCCACTTTTCAGACACCCCCATGGCATTCTTTTGGCTATTCACATGTAAAGTCCCTCTGGATTTACAAGGAATTCTATAAAGGAAAAATGAAAAGGACTGATATTCCCCTGTTGCCTTGGTCCAGGGAAGGTGTTTTGAAAATCATGCAGTGTTTCTGAAAATGAAATTGCACTCACTGCTAAACATCTACATTCCAAATGGTTCCCCATCTAGTGAAACCATAATTGCTTTTGCCTTAAACCAGGCTCTGACTACAGAATGTGTTCCTCTGATCTAGGGCTGTGTCAACCATTGGGTTTGGTCCATGATGGTCTTGGTATTCAGTCTACACTTTCTTTTTTGTGATATTGCTGATCTCTGCTATATCCTTCTGTTGGAGCAGAAAAGAGCTGGCCCGTTTTCAAAAGTAATCTAAAGCAATCACTCTAGTTCCTAATAACTTTGGCTGTTGCCATGTACATTTACGTTACAGGAAAGTAAAAGGCTATTACTTTTTTCTTAAAACCAAGCTCCTTAATTGAAAAACGAAGCTCACACAATAGCAGCATTCACAATAAAATAGCTTTGTGTCTGAACACATGATAAAACCCATAATGTTTAGTTTTGCATTTCAATTCTCTTAAAGTCTGTTCTATGAGTCCAAAGTGTTTAGATCTCCTTTAATCCTCATTAATATCACACATACTGGGAATTAACTTATTCTAAGGACATGAGGTATCAGACCAATCGTTTAAGGCTTACAAATGCCTAAGAATATTATTGTCACAAATACAGTGAACACTTTTAGAATGGCAGGAATCAGAGAAACAGAGCACGATTGTGTATGTGAGTGTGTGTGTGCATGTGTTAGGGTGGCAGGCAAGAGAAGGGGGTATCTGCTCCCAAACTATAGGATCTGCCTACAGATGAAACACTTCCACATGCCCTGCAGGTTGGCCATACCCCTACAATATCCAAACATTAAACAGAGTTTCTCAGAGCAACAGACTCTGGGACCTTCACTAAATCAATATTTAAAATAGGAATTATTCTCACAAAACTCCTTCCTTTAGAGTATGCCAATTTTATATTTCAGTCTCCCAGAATCACATGCAAAGTCAGGATAGAGGAAAATTGTTATTGTCAAAATGCTGAAATATTTGGTTTTTATGAAAATAATGTTCATATTTTTTACAGAGAGTAATCCTAGATCTTTTGAGATCTTACCTGCATTAGGGATCATATAAGTATAGAGTTCTGAGGGGATACTCCTATGCATTTTGCTAATTTGTTCACATTATTGAATTGCTATTCTTACCCATTAGCAGATATAGAGGTGTTTACTTACCAGAGACAAGTGACACATGACATAGTTTTCTCGGGGTCTCCATTAGCTTTCGAACATAATGTTGCTTGTTGACATTTTCAATTCTCAAAGATAGCAAAAACTATTGAAATAGCTAAAACTATTTGTACATAAGCCTAATAACTAAATATAGGAAACAATTTGGGATGGATAATTTTGTTCACTCATTCCACAAATATTAATTAAATACCTACTGTAATCCAGTGGTTTACCTGATATTCAGTTTACAGCATTATATCACATCAATATTGTCCCTGCCCTGATGTCGATTTCAGACTAATGGAGGATATTTCAAATAAAAAACTGCAGAGATAATCATTTAATTACAACTTTGATAGCACCCCTAATGGAAGTTTAGAGGCTATGAGAATATGTAAGAGAGGCTTTAGGGATAGCTTCTCTGAGAAAGTGACATTTCAACTGAGAAAGCTAATGTATATGAAAGTAAAATCTGTTCCACTCGAGATCAACTTGGCAAATAAAATCAGAATGTGTTAAATTAATTTACGACTTGAAATGTATACGTCTCCACAGGAAAAAATGCATTCCAAAATGCAAATAGATAAAATTTGAAACCCCCAAATGTAGGTTTTCTTATTATCTAAAACTGATATAATCTAGAATCAAGTCAATTCGTTATATTTCAAGTAAAGTTCTTTACTACAAAAAAAGAAAGAATAAAGCAAGCAATCAAGAAAGAAAGAAAGGGAGAGAGAAAGGGATAGAAGGAGGGAGGAAAATATGGACAACCATTTTAACACGGCTTCAAAAATAATACAAAGAGATGTTTATATCATTGCTGGCACTGGTAGCAACATTGTGCTGCTAGGATAGTCTTTTTTTTTTTTTTTTTTTTTTTTTGAAACTGAGTCTCGCTTTGTTGCCTGGGCTAGAGTGAGTTCTGTGGCGTCAGCCTAGCTCACAGCAACCTCAAACTCCTGGGCTCAAGCAATCCTTCTGCCTCAGCCTCCCGAGTAGCTAGGACTACAGGCATGCACCACCATGCCCGGCTAATTTTTTCTATATATATATTTTTTTAGTTGTCCAGATCGTTTCTTTATATTTTTTAGTAGAGTCGGGGTCTCGCTCTTGCTCAGGCTGGTTTCGAACTCCTGACCTTGAGCGATCCACCTGCCTCGGCCTCCCAGAGTGCTAGGATTACAGGCGTGAGCCACCGCACCTGGCCAGGATAATCTTAAAAACAAAACAAAACTCTCTGATTTTGATAACAAGGACATGCGCCAAGTGGGAATTCCTCAAATATTTATTAAGCAAGTAGGCTGAGAATACTGACAGATCTCTGAGGAATTCTGTACCAAATATCCAAGCTGAGATGACCTTTTTAAAGTAATATAGGTAAGGATTTAGGTTTTCCAACAGTTTCAAACGCTTTAACCCTGAACTATGTCATTTCTAACTACCTACCTTGCTAGCAATAGGACCTTTCACTCATGGAAGTACTTAAAAGCTCCACAGGAGGGAGAAATGGACTTGAATCTCAGCTGAACCATCAATTATCTACAGGCCCTCCTAGGAAGTTACTTAACTTCTCTTAGCCTCAGTCACCTTATCTGTGATGCGAAGATGATGATGCTTACTTCTTAGGACTGTTGTGAGAAATGAGTGAGGTAATACTTATAATGCAGTTAGCATCATGCTTGTCTGGTACTTTGCCAAAGATCGAATTTTAGGGTGATAGTTGTGAAGATGATGATGATGAAATGGACTATGAAGAAGCCCACTGCAATGACAGGGCTAAAATAAGACATTTAATAACTCCAAGCCGTGAAAAGATTACTAGTTCCACTAATATACTTTAACATAAATTTTTATTCTTTTAATTAACGTCATAGCACTTATATTTATGCAGCAATTAAAATAGCTTTTCTAGATTTGTCTTATTGCAAAATTTTGGCTGTTTTCACCAATAGGACCTTCTCTCATGGAGGAAGGGGGCCATGCCTTACTAGTTCTCCAAACAAATCCTTAGCTTGCCTACTGGGTAATTAACTCAACATTGCCCAACATAATGATTGGGAGATGTTAAATAATAAAACCAAAGAAGGTAAATTCTCTGGTTAAATGCTATCCCAATTGGAGGATAGCTGTTTTAGCCTCTTCATGAAGAACTATTTGACTTTTCTAGTTTCATCGCTCTCTATTCCCCAATCTTCTGCTGTAAATCCAGTTTCTTTTGTACTTGATTCAATTCTGTTTCTCCCAACCATTTTTAACCCAGCTGTCTGAATATCATGCCACAAAAGCATGGCTACCAAGGAGTGACCACTGATTCATAAAGTTTGCTCCCTTATTTCCGACTCATGGTTTGGCCTCACTTAGAGATGCCTTTTACCAAGACCACTGAGCCCCATGCTAGTCACATGAATCAACTTCCTTTCTTAGCTTCCTATTTGTGACCCATTTTCTTGGCTCTGACAAACTTCTGCCTTGTGGCGGGCCTTCATCTCTAATGTGAAGACACGGGTCAACATTTATTGAATAGGGCTTCATTTCTCCAGTGTATGTTGTTGTGTGCTTTGTCAAAGATCAGTTGGTTGTAGCTAGATGGTTTTATTTCTGGGTTCTCTATTTTATTGTTGTATACCTCTACTTTTATAACAGTACTATGCTTTTGCACAGCAAAGACAAATAATCAACAGAATAAATAGACAACCTATAAAACGAGAGAAAATATTCACAAACTATACATCTGATAAAGTGCTAATATCCAGAATCTACAAAGAACTCAAGCAACAAGATAAAAACAAACAACCCCATCAAAAGGTGGGCAAAAGACATGAACAGATATTTTTCAAAAGAAGATATAAAAATGGCCTACAAATATATGAAAAAATACTCAGCATCACTAATCATCAGGGAAATGAAAATTAAAACCACAATGAGATACCACCTTGTAAGAAAGACCATTATTAAAAAGTCAGAAAACAAGAGATGCTGGCATGGATGCAAAGAGAAAAGAACGCTTATACACTGTTGGTAGGACTGAAAATAAGGACCACCTCTATGGAAAACTGTATGGAGAATCCTTAAAGAAGTAAATGTAAACCTACCATTCAATCCAGCAATCCCACTGCTGCATATTTATCCAAAGGATATGAAGTCATTTTATCAAAAAGATACCTGCACTCAAATGTTTATCGCAGCACAATTTATAATTACAAAGATGTAGAATCAACCTAAGTGCCCATTAATTCATGAGTGGATAAAGAAAATGTGGCATATATATTAATACACATATACCACGGAGTACTACTCAGCCATAAAAAGGAATGAAATAATGTCATTTGCAGGAACTTGGATGGAAATGGAGACCATTATCCTAAGCAAAGTGTCTCAGGAATGGGAAAACAAACACCATATGTACTCTCTAATAATTGGAAGCTAAATAATGGGCACATATGGGCACAAAGAGATGTAAAGGACATTGCAATCAAAGAAGGGGGGATGGTGGGAGGGAGTGAGGGGTAAAAACTTACTTATTGGGTACAATGAACACTATTCAGGTGATGGGCACACTAAAAGCCCCAACTTAAGCATTATACAAGGCATCCATGTAACAAAAACCTTTGTACCGCTTAATATTTAAAAATAAAAATAAATAAAATATCATTATAGCATAGTGACCTTGGGTTTTACTGAGAGCTAGCAATTTAGCTGGCATCTGATGCAAAACCAATAAGGGAGCTCCTCATGGATGGAAAACAGACCAAGCAAGAAGGTAAGTAAACTTTATCAAGACACTTGGAAATACCATACTATAAAGTCCAGAGACTAACTCACTGGAAGCATAGGTTTACTGAAGTATCACAATGCCCAGCATGCATAATTCATCCATTTAAAAGCCATTATTTGAAAACACAGTTTGAGCCAGGTATCAAATCTGTACAGGTCAAAGCCATCACCCACATAAATCTTATATCTCCACTTTGTTGCAATTGTCCACAAAGGTTTGCACATCTAACATACCCTTTCTCTTCTTTAACACCTACTGAGATTCCCAGTACATGCCTTACTTCCTTGATGAACTCTATTTTGAGAAAGCAATCTGTTAAACTCTCTTCTCAGAAAATTTTTATACATAATTGGTTTAAATACTTGGTTTAATATTTTGAAACTCATTTATTTCTGGGACATAAAAAAGAAGAGTTTCCAACAGGTTAATTTTCCAAATTAAAATTGTCCTAGTTACTGCCTTTGAAACCTTGAACAAGTAGCTTGAGCCTTAATTTCCTCATATATAAAGTGGTAGTAATAATACTTTGACTAATATATACTTGTCATGCATGTGAGAATTAAATAAGATGATACATACAGGGAAATTCTTAACACATAGTAGTAGTTATCATTTTACTAGTTATAAATTAATGTGGATTTGCTCACTAGGATCATTGATGGCAAACATCTGTTATTGTAATAAATTACACCATAGTGATATCTACCCAGGCTATGATGGTTTATTTCTATTTATGTTAAATATGCAAAAGTTTCTATATCTTGAACATGTGTGTCCACATATTATAGAAGGTTGTAACATTCCTTTTCTCCTCTCTCTCACAGCACCGTTGCAGCTATTACTTAATTCCACACCCTTCTCTTCATACTTAATCAAGCTGAGGGGACAGAGGGTTATGGGCTGATCGACTAGCTAATATAACTTGTTGGAACTCTGTTAAAAGCAAAAGTAATAGAATGACAGGAAGCTGCATTTATAAACATTAATATGCCAGCCACTATTGCAACCATCATATCATTAAATCCTCAACATAACTTTTTGAAATTGCCCTGTTCATAATTTCCATTTCATAGTTAAAATTGAGATCTAAAAAGGCTAATTACTTGCCATTTTAATCTATAGTTGATGTAATAGTCAATAAATGCTTGTTGATATATATTTATTTTTGTTTTTAAGAAAATCTTAGAGCAGAGAATTTAAAAAGATGGTCTCTCTTGCTTTCAGTTCCCTGCATATGACTTATGTACAACATTTCTCTCACCTTCATTCGATGCAATGATAAACCATTTTTTCCAGTTTAAGAGTGTCTGGATTCAGTGTCCTTTGCTCAATCTCTCTGTTAAGATCACCCCTTAGGAAGCAGAGCTGAACTCTGGACATTGGAGTTCCAGCACCTCCCCCAGGGAAACAACCCTCATTAAAACAATCTCTATTAGAGAAGAGCCTTATTTTTACTCATATGGCATTGTTGGTGCATGTACTTCTTAGACCTGAGGATTACAAGCTAAATTTTATCAACGTGTGAGTAGTTTGCTTTTTGATTTCCAGAAAATGAAGTATAGAAAATTAATTATGGGGCCCTTCTACCCTGTGAGGACACAGTGAGAAAACAGCCATTATGAACCAAGAATCTAGCCCCCACCAGACCCCGAATCTGCCAGTGCTTTGATCTGGGACTTCTCAGGCTCTGGAACTGTGAGAAATAAATTTCCAATGTTCATAAGAAAAAAAAAGAAAGAGAAAATCAATTATGAGGAATTTAATTTCTTCAGTATCAGTAAATCTTCTGACCATACATTCATCTAAGAGTCACAGTGGTTACTTAGAGATTAGGTTTGTAGTGTGCATGGGGACTAGTATGTTTATTGAACTGTTTGAACCCAATTATAGAAAGCCCCCCAGTAAGTAAGCACAGCCAGAAATATGATCACAGGGAAAAAGTATAAAAAATAATGAGCTTTCTTTCAGGAGAGTCCAGTTGATCTGTTGATTGATATTAGCTTCTTTAGATACTACCAAAGAATGCAAGAACACTAGCAGTATTTCTTAGCCAATAATCTAAACTTGGTTTTAACACAAAACCCCACTGGTTGCCTTGATCTCCAAGTTTGATTGTCCACACTGCCCCAGGAGAGAAACATTCTTCTAATGGATGGATACAAAGCAAAGAGAAGCATATCCTGTCTTTGTGGAACTTGAAATCCAGGGAAGGCATCAGATGTCTAATAAACACTGAGCATTTGGAGAGGGAGCACAGGCTATCGAAAGTGTTAAGCAGGTGATGCTGGGCAGAAATGTTTTTATATCCAAATTTTTTGCCTCAAAAGAATGGGAATAGTAATTCTTTTCTCTAAATCCTAGGATTATTGGTATAGGTTATAACAACACTTTGGAGAGTATGAAATCTATAAAAACAAAGTGAAAGTGTTATTGGTGTCACTCTCCTTATTATCCACCTAATTGAATTTATTTAAAATAGCCTACAATATAATTTTTTTCCCTAAAGGTAGACAGATATTCATCAATAATATACTGTCTTGAATTATTGTTCAAGCCACATGAAATATTTAGCCCCAATTATTTGCATTGTTTGTGACAAATCAGAAAAATGATTATCCTTCCTGTCATCCATTTATCTCCTTTTAGAGAGAAAAAAAAAAAACACAGATTCCCACCTGTTAAATGATGGGCCCACATCCATGCAGAGTGCGGACAATTGAAAGATCTCTACTGTATGTTCAGAAGAGTATAGCTTATCAGATATTTCTTCATTAATGTTAGAGAAGAATGAAGAAATAAAGAACAACAACGCCAACCTGGGAAACAAATACTGACACAAAGTTCGGTGTGAGGCCTCCTTAAAAAGGAAGGAGGTAGAGCAAAGGGGCCAAGCAGCAGATGCTGGAGCCAGTCTACCTGAGTCCACAGCTTGCCTCCACTGCTTATTAACTATCGGACATTGTGCCTAAAATGTCTTGTACTCATCTTTGCTGATCCCTAAAATTGAGGTGATAATAGCACCTATTTTGAAGGCTTTGGGAGGGATTCAATGAGTTCATATAGGTGAAGCTTTTAGAGTAGTGCCCGGTATGCACTAAGTGCTCACTATATATTATCTATCTATTATCACTGTTAATCCCATGATTACTCTTAAACGTACACCTCTTCTAATGGAAGAGAATGGGAGAAAGTAAAACCAACTCAAGAGCCCTCTTTTATTTCTTTCTTGTTAGAGATGGCATAATGCCAAGTGAAGTGCAACCAGACATTGACAAATTTGTCTCTTCCACCTATTAAAGGGAACAGCTTTATCAATTTTTTTGAAATTTTACCAATTTCAAACTCTCTTCTACCCGAAAAAAGATTTCCTTCTTCTAATTTAATATAATAACTTATCTGTCCAAAGTCTTCCCCAGCCATCCCCCAATGACTCCTTCCTCTTTGACGTTGCCTGTCTAAAAAATAGAGGTACCCAGAGATAAAAACTGTTTGATGGCTATACCCTCATCAGAAAGGCGATTGCACATTTTTGCTGCATTTTGCATTCCCATTCATTACTTCTTCTACTGTATGGAAGGTCAGGTTGGGGATAATTTGGATTATATAGTATGAAATATATGATATTCCAATCTTTTACAAATTTAATAAAAGTCAAAGTGGGAAAAAAAAGACACTCAAGCCTCATTATATTACGTTTTAATCCTTTGCAATGCAATCCTCATGCTGTGTGTATAATATTTGAGATTCCTATCCAGAGCTCACTCTGGCTGAGGGTCCAACTGCATTAGAAAGTGCCTTGAAGGAAGTGCTGCAAATGCAAACTCCGGAAATTAAAAGAAAGGAAAGAAAAGGAAAAAAAAAAAAGTCAGCCAGATCATTCGTTTTCTCATAGATCAACTTTCCAAATGTAGACCAGCGGGAACAATTTTTATGCTGACCTTAGAAAATTACTGCAGCAATTTATATGTTAAACATGGATTTGGAAATTTTGAAACCACCATACTTAGAGAATGTAAAAGGACCATTAATGAGTAAAGCAAAAGGTCTATACATGAGTAAATACTAATTTTTCTACAAATCACATTCAAATCTTATTTTAAGTTGTGGTATTTAAGCTTTTGGGAATATTGACTCTATTTCTAAGCTCCCAAACTATTAATAATTTTCTATTGTCTTTGATTTTGGAACAGGCCTTGGAATTATAATAAATACCTTCTTTATTTAAAAAAATTGAAAAAATGAAGCTCAAAGAGTTTAAGTAATTTTCCAAAAGTCAGGCAGTTAGGAAATAATAGAATTCAAATTTAATTCTTGATCTCACTCCAAATTCTATACTTTTTTACCACATCTCTATGTGTTTCCTCTTTCCAACAAAAAAGATATTCTATAGGATGTTCATAGGTATGCTGGGAATGGTGAGATTTAAGTAACTGTGGGATAAATAACTCAGATTTGTGTGCTACAGAATTTCTCAGAACCCTTAATGTGCTGATACATGTAGTAAAGCTATACGAGAGGATCCTAATAATGATCATTTCCCATTTCTATGGCACACACGGTGTTACAGGTTGAATTGTGTCCCCCCAAAAAAAGATATTAAGATATTAAGGTCCTAACCTTCAGTACCAGTGAATGTGACCTTATTTGGACATAAGATCTTTGTAAATGTAATCAATTCAATAAGAGGTCATTAGGGTAAGCGCTAATATAATGCGACTAGTGTCCTTAAAAGAAGAGAAAATTTGCATTCACCCAGGGATATCACCATATGAAGATAAAGGCAGAGGTCAGGATGATGTATCTATAAGTCAGAGAATGGCAAAGATTATCAGCAAACCACAGGAAGTGGAGAGAGGTGCATAGAACAGATTCACCTTCATAACCCTCAGAAAGAACCAACATTGCCAACATTTTACTCTTGGACTTCTAGTTTCTAAAACTCTGAGAAAATAAATTTTTATTGCTTAAGTCACCAGTTTGTGGTACTTTGTTATGGCAGCCTAGCAAATTAATATGCATGAGAAAACAGTTTTGGGGAAAAGTTTCTCAATTATATTAATATTACCTCCCAGTTTTGACTGGTTGATCAAGTTCCTTTAACCATTCCTCATGTGGTATGGGCTATATGCATGACTCACTATCGACTTCAAGTGACTAAGATAACTAGGATCTTCACCTTATTAATACAACCAGATTTAGGGTTGTTGAGGACAGAATATTGATGCATCAGGAGTTAGTTTCCAAGGGTGTGGTGTATAAAGCAGGACGTTTTATGGGTCCCTTCTTTTTGACTTGAATTTTAATGACCAGATAAAATTCTGACTATGTCTGGTCCAGGATATTACTTCCTATAGCACCCTTTTTTTCACAATTTACTTCCATCCTTTGGAAAATTCCCTGGATACTCAGATTTTATTAGAAAAAGATATTTCACTGCTGAAAAGCTGTCATAGGAAATACACAAAGTTAAGATACCAATATTGTGAAAGATGCATCCTTAGATGTGAAACTCTTGTGCAGTGCACAATTTGCACAACCATGAATGGTAGCTCTAACATGGCCCACACTCTACTGATTATAAATATAGGCATTCTATACAGGCAGGTGACATGGTTTTATCTTCATAAATTCTGAGCAGCCTTAACTAAGAAAAGGCCCTACTAATTTTTGTAAAAGAGATTCATATCAGCAAATACATACCAATGTGGTCACTTTTGGCAGAGATTCCCCCAAAATTTAATTAATTAGGAGCCAGTTAAAAGGTATACACAATTATTTTTTCACTTATTTAGACATGTATGATTTTTCCAATCAGTTTACCTCAATGGCTATACCAGAAAATTACCTGATTAAAGTAACTTTAAATTCTAGGCATGCTTTATTAAAAATATATATGGCCAAGGTGAATCTTTGACTATTTAGTCTTCAAAAAATACAAACTAAAATTATAAGGACCACGTTTTTCAACAGGTTGTTAACCTGAATAGATTGATGGGCACATCCCAGGGGCTTCGTAAATGTTTTGAAATTACATGACAAGTGTTTGTGTGCATTTGTATTTTTCCAGGGATGGACTCCATAGCTTACATTAGATATGAAAAGGGGTAAGTATCACAAAATGCATTTAAAATTAAGCTGGGTGTGGGAACACATGCCTGTAGGTTGAGGTGGGAAAATTGCTTGAGCCCAGGAGTTCAAATCTAGCCTGGGCAACATAACTAGACCCCCTTCTCTAAAAAACAAATAAACAAACAAACAAAGGAACAAACACACTGCTCTATAGGATTGAACCTTGAGGCCTTACTCACCCATATCTATGTGGGAGAGTATACCTAGGAGGATATCCTGAGAACCTGCCCTTGACCATAGATACTCTCCTTCAGCCAGCTTCCATGTGGACATGGAATATGTCATCCATTCAGGTCCTTGTCAATATTGGGTTCCTAAATCCACCTCCTCCTAAGAAATTAGAATGGAATGTGATGATACATGTAGGACACTTAACACAGAGTTAGCATATAGTAATTGTTCAATAAATGCTCCCTAGTGTTATTATCCCTAGTTTGGCTGATTCTTAATGAATATGGGTCTGCTCTTAACCAGACACACGAAACACTTCCATTGCAGGTATAATCCCTCGTTCGGTTTCATTTCACATTTACCAAAATTTGGTTGAACAAATGGTATTTGTGAAATACTTATTGAATAATTTTCTCTTCATCTAGTCTTTTAGATACTATAAAATCTATCTTTGAATTAATCTAGGGATTCTAGGCCATCAGAAAACAGTATGTCAGACATATCAATGTTTTCCTATTCCCATCCCCCACCTTTTCAATGCAAGGAATTACTTTCAGACAGTTATGTTTTGGTATCACCCTATATATGTATATTAAAGGAATTAATTTTTTTAAACTCTAGATAATTTATTATTATATTTTTATAATGACATTTTTGAGAGCACTATATACCCTATTATATAGAGTTCTCTTTGTGAGGACCAACAGGAAATACTTTCCTCTGCTTTCAGTTTCAGGAAAAAATCATGTTTCTGTAGGAAAAAATATTCTTTCAAATCTGACAGGAATTGTAAATAATAACCCTTGCCATGGTTTCCCTTTTTCATTGGCTACAGAAAAAACACAAAACCCCAGAGTCAGGTTTTTAATTTACTTTCAGCAAATATAGAAAATTCCCATGACATATATTCTACATATAATGCTACTCATGACTTCATCCATTTTGCAACCCATGTTATCCCATATTTCTAATTATTTACCATGATTTTATTATTATTTTACCTCATTGTATTATGCTTTATAAAACAATTTAAACTCCTCAAATAAGAGGGGGAATATACATACATAATACATACATAAAGTATGTGTAAATAAATAATGCATGGAACTCATCTACCTTGGCTAGTAAATTAATATTTCTGAATTTCACCTTAGAAATATTAATGAAACATTCTTCATGGGTCTTTGATGAATGTCATAACATTTGATTTATTAATATACAGTATTTTAATTGAGAGTCTGGAACATAGTGGGTACTCGGTGTTTGTTCCCTTACTGTCCTTATGAAGAACCTGTAATTTTGATAAATTAGTAGTCAGCAGAAATATCAATTTGCCAGTAATCTCAGGAAAGTGGTGATTCTGACTCTTGGCATGAGGTGAAGATTTGAAAGGGCCTAGCCTCAGCAGATTTAGTTTGGAAGACTAATTAGAACAGACTGTAATGATGGGGGAGGAATAGAATGGATGCATTATGCTCCATATATAAATCCATATAGTAATTAAATATAGTCATAGTTCTCAATCATGACAGCTCTTGGCCAAAAACTTTCTAGGGCTGAAATATTAGCATTGCTAAATTCAAATGGAGTCTTATCAAACAAATTGCTTGAGGCAGACAGTGTACGTCTTTGTGCCTAAACCACACAATATCTTCCCCAAACCATTACCTTTGGAAAGTTTTATTGATTCACAGAATCTTTTCAAACAAATGGGGCAAGGAAGTCTGAGAAAAGATTGTGGTGGGGGTTCCACCAAGCTGAAAGGACACCTTTTCTTTTTTCTATGTGTTTTTCTTCTACTAGTTTAAAAAGTATCAAACTAGAAGTCCTGAAGCCTTGATTTCAGTTATGGTTTTACCACATTCTGGATTAGAGACCTTAGGGAAGGCAGAGAGTTTCCTTATCTATAAATATGGGTAATAATACATACCCCACAGGTTGTTGTGAAGATTAAATGAGGAATTATACATTAAGCCCTTGACACATAGTAGTCAAGTGACTCTATGTGCAAGAGGGGAGATGATAGCAAAATAAACTGCATAGTGAAACCAAATGAAATGACAAGGTTGTATTTGTGATTTTGTAATATGTCAACTTGGTTAGGTTAAACTACATTTCCCAGGATTCCATTTCCTGTATGTTTCCAGTTAGGATGAGCCATCAGAGAAATTCCTGAGGGATTTGAGGGTATAAGTAAAGTAGCTGTCATGTTATAATATGCACATTGTCGATTATCTGCTGGCTTACCTCATAGGCATGGGCAATGGCTAGGCCAAGGCATTAAGATATTTTCAATGTCTTAAAATAACTTTATGATAATAGTCTTTCAGAGATTCCCCGAAATGCTGGGAAGGAGTAATATGCTACCTGACAGCTATTGATTAAAATGGACTACATGGAACTTTATGAAAGAGAAAGTCAAAGGACTTGTAAAAATGACTGGCAGGTAGTGGGTGCTCAAAAAATATTTTTATTTTTGTTTTAAAGTTCAAAATCTCAGCAACGACTACGGAGGAAACACAGAAGAGTTTTACTCCTTTCTCCTGTACTCTGGATATTATTGTCTTTTTTTTATAATACACATCATACTTCCTTCTCTCTTCAGAATCTTCAAGTTCTTACATTATACTAGATATTTTTAGTGCACATATAAATGTGCTCAAATCTCTGTCTTACCCTTAAAATATTCTCTCCCCAACTATCACTACGTCTCCCACCTCCTATTTACAACCACACTTCTCAAGAAGAGTTATCTCTGCTCTCTCCGTTTCATCACCTCCCATTTGCTTCTCAATTTACTGCAAACTAATTTTTTTCCACTTGCCTTAAGGCTATCAAAGATCTCCATAATACTTAACTCCAATGGACAGTTTTAGAACTTATTTAGCAATACAGTTTGAAAGAATTAGAGACATCTCATACTCCAAATATTCCAAACTAACCTCACATTCTTCCCTCTAAACTTGGTCTTCCTCCAGTGTTCCCTCTCAAGGTGATGGGCATTGCCATTTACCCAGCTGCATAAACCAGAAATCTGAAAAGTCATTCTTGATTTTCCCCTCCCACATCTCCACACATGCATAAGTCACCAAGTCTTATTTTGCCTATCTCTGAAATATCCTTTGAGTTTGTTTACATCTTCCCATCTCTAACGACATCACCTTAGTTCAAGTCATAATTATGGCTTTTATCTTTTTTGTCTCATTCCATTCAATCTTGCTTTCCTCCCAATCATTCACTATGCTGTAGTAGTCAGGATGTTCTAGGAAGGAAGGAAGGAAGAAAGAAAGGGAGGGAGAGAGGAAGGGAGGAAGAGGGGGATGGAGAGAAAAAGAAAGAAATCTGTTGTTTCCATTGATTGGCCCCTACAAAATCAAAAATCAAAGGCCTCCTTTTCTGCGAGTTATATTCCTTCCCCTGGAGACCATACGGCTTACTTTTACTCCAAACCAATCTTCATGACAGCCAAAGTGTTATAGAACATAAATATGCTTAATAACTTTCAAATGGTAATCATTTCTCTTTGAATAAAACCCCAGATTCTTTGGATTCTTCATGTGACTCTCAAGGTCATACTTGACATGTTTTGTCATTTTTCTCTTGTCTTCTTTGCTCTCTACTCTCCTGCCACCCTGACTGTTCTCCATCTCATCTCAAAATGTTTGCAAAGGCTGATTCCTCTGTTTGTAACAGCATTCTTCTACACCTTTATCATTCTGTTGTACCTAACCAACTCCCATTGACCAATTAGCTCTCAGATTTAATTTCTGTTCGATCTTCCCCAACCTCCCGAGTGGTCAGATAGTTGTTATAAGATCCCCTGGCACTCATCATACTGCTCACTGTGGTGCTTATCACAATCATAACCAAATAATTAAATGCTCAAATAAATTCTAGGAGGACAGAGGCTGTTTCCAATTTGTTCTCTACTATATTAGCATGTAGCAAATTGTAAGTTCTCAATAAGTTTTTGAATTAATGAAGGTGGTGATTTAATCAATATTCTAATTCCCCAATAAAGTATTTAAATGTAAATATTTTCTTTTTTAATATCTGAGTAAAATATCATGACATCAAATATAATCCAACGTATAAAAATATATCAGGGTAAAAGGTTTTTTTTTTTCTTTTTCTTTTTCTTTTATTTCAGCATATTATGGGGGTACACATGTTTAGGTTACGTATGTTGCCCTTGGTCCCCCCCCCAAGTCCGTGTTTCAAATATGTCCATCCTTCGGGTGGTGCGCATTGTAGGTTTTAATAGCCAACTCTTTGAATTCAAAGCAAGTACCCAATGCATTCTAGGTATTCAGAAAATGTTTGTCAAATATGTGAATTATAAGAGTATATTAGATTGCTTACATATAATCATTCAGCAATTAAATTGCACTAATAAATTTAAACTCAAAAAATCATACTTGCCTGCATATTGGTCTCCTCCTATGTTTACATTTAACTCCCTAGTTTTGAGAAGGAAATGTACTTTTTTTTCTCAAAATATTTTCTTCCTGGCAAAATAACTTTGTTTTCAGAAATGAGAAAAATACTATTTGCTGGAAATATGAAGATTTATTATTAAAGTGAATAAACTATAGAAAACTATTTTCACTGACTCCTTAAAAGTGTTTCCTGTAGAAGAATAGGAGAGATAATTAAGTTCCAGACTTTAGAACCAGCTGTCAGATCCTGGATCTACCACATCATGCTATGCTACTCACCTCTACAACTCAGAGTCAACCCCTGACAAGTTCTGTTCCCACAAGCTTCACTGAAGGTGCTGATTGTACAATTAGGCTCACTATGTCCATTTGAGTCAAATGGGCTTTACCTTTTCTTGCCTCCTTTTAATAAATAATTTTTGGACATCTACTGTATAGCAAGCATTAATTCTGCCCTGTAAAAGATAATGTTTAATGGGAATGAGTAGTAAATGCATAAGACCCGCTGTAGTCCACAGTGTATAGTCCTCCCCAGCAGAAGGATCATATATGATGATAAAACCATAAGTAGGATGTTCTGGCAATAGAAAACCTGTGAAGTCTTCTTAGAGGTTGTGATACTTGGGCTGCGATTTGAAGGACAATTAGATGAGCCAACTGATGAGGAGATGGCAAGAACTCAGAAAGGGAGGGAAGAAGTATGTGAAGGCACAATAGATACACACTACTGCTATGGACTGAATATTTGTGACCCCTCCAAAATTCATATGTTGAAATCCTAACCCCCAAGATGATGGTATTAGGAGGTGACACCTCGGTCGGTGGAGAGGTGATTAGATCATGAGTACAGAGCCCTCATGAATGGGATTAGTGCCCTTATAAAAGAGGCACATTCCCAAGCCGAGATGCAGCAAAGCATAATTGTCAAGAGCATAATATTTGGAATCAAGACTATCTGCCCTTGAATTCCTACTAGACCACTTACTTGCTGTAGGATCATGGTAAGTTACTTAACTGCTCTGTGGCTTATTCTCTTACCTATAAAATGATGTTAATAGTAATTATCTATCTCTTTGAGTTACGCTGAAAATTAAATGAGCTAACAGGTATAAAGAGCATGGAAGACAGTTTGGAAAGTAGTAAACATTATTATTAGCAAATAGTGTTATTGTTGTTTTCTTATGAGAATTATCATTATCAATAAGTGCTATAAAGAAAGCTCAAAGCAGGGTAAAGGAGAATAAAATCGGATAATACCAGGGTGGGGAATGGAAACTGGAAGAAGTAATTTAGGTAAAGAGATCAGGAAACTATTTCCGAAGAGATGACATTTCATTAAGAAACACAAATGAGGGGAGAGTGAGTCATGTGAATATTTGGAAGGGAATGTTTCAGAGAAAGAAGAACAATTGCTAGAAAGTTCAAGGGCCCTTGGATGTAAATCAGCTTTGCTTGATGTGATCAAGGAATAGTAAGAGCAGCTGTGGAAATGGATGAGCAAGGTGGAGAATGGAGGTGTGGTAAGAGGTGAGGTCAGAGAGATGAGCAAAGCCTACTTCATTTGGAACCTCCTGGGCCTTTGGATGAATTTTAAATTTTTCCTGAGATTGAACGAAAACCACCAAAGGGCTATGAATAGAGACAGCACATTCTGGATGCCTTTTTAAAAAGGTAACTCAAGTTGCATGTAGATAACGGACTATAGAAGGGTAAAAGAAGTAGCAGGCAATTCCTTTTGTCTCATTTAATCCACATATCAACATGTTAGGTATACATTATTGTTCCTAGTTTACAGGAAATAGCATGAGCCTCTGAAACAGAATGTACCAAAATCACACCAATGTTTTGACTTCAAGTCCATGTGTGTCTTCCACTCCTCTGCAAAGCCTTCCGGAGCCTCCCTAACCAGGTCAGATTGTCCTGTTACATGCTGTCACTGAAGCACGTTTCTCCCCTTCGGAGCACCTATCACAGTTTAATTTTTATTATTAATAGTTGGGTGAGTACTTGTTTCATGTCCAAGAAGAGTAGGGTAGCACTGTGTCCCCAGGTTCTATCTAGCACATAAAGCAGGTGCTCAGGAATTATTTGCAGAATTAATGAATAAATTGCATGGCTAAAAGTTGAGGGGGAAAAATGAGCGGTATGTGAATAATATGGTAATAACATATGGTAATATGTGGTAATAACATGAAGAAATGAGAAATTACATTTAGCATAGTAACAACAAAGACCCACTATTTCTGAGTATCTGTTGTTTTTTTCCCTAAATCTAAGCATTATTCAAAATGATTATTAGTAAGAATAAGAAAAACTATTTATTATCCAAGGCAAATGAAAACAAAATTATTTTTAAGTCATTTTTTTAAAGCAGGACATTAAACAAAACACAGCAGATCTCTTTCCAAACTTCTTAATGTGATGATTTTTCTAGAAGCCGGCCATGCCAAAGAACTAAGACCATACATACTTAGATATATACATACTTGGAAACAGACAAAGATGAAAAAAGAATTCTAAGTATTACTATTTTAATATTAGCAATGATAATTACTCATATTTGCATGGTGTTTTCCAATATACAAAGAACTGTTGAATATATTCTCTCATTGCTCACTCTTAAAGTACTCAACCTTTCATCCATCATTTAAACACACACGTATGTGCACACACACACATACACACACTCACACTTTCTGGATCATTTCTGCAGAGATCTCCTTTGCAGTGGCCTTGATAAAAGCTGACTGTGGCATTTCATCAAATTCAGCCTCCATTAAGACTTGGCATTGTTTGAAGCCACTGTCAAATGATGCTGAGGTCAGTAAGGGCGCCTGTTCTTGTACCTTCTGTCTTCATCAAACAGCAAATCTCATTTTTTTTTCTTTTTTTGAGCTGGGACTGATAATAAGCTTTTCTTTGCATTTGTATGCAAAACCAATTACCATGCCTTCATTTTCTTTTTTTGTGCCACATAATAAGTAGATGAAAATGATTCCCTGTTGTCAACTCTAATACTTCTGAAATTAAGCCCTGGGGAAGCTCGTGATAACTTTGAGGTGGTAACTTCTCTCTAGGCTGTTTGGAAAAATAACTCTACTAACTATCCAGAAACAAAGATTTGATTATTATCACACTATGGCACATTAAATGGCTGCTAGGACACAGTGAAGAGGTGAGGGATAGTGTCAGAAAATGTACTATTCCAGCTCTGACAAATAGGGCATACTCGGTTTCATAAATGGATGCTTTATGTTTAACACTATTAAAACAAAATGTAATGATCATTTACCAGACATCTACAGTACACCAAGCAAAGTAGCTTTGATCTTTCTGTATAGTAACTTATTAAATTCTAACAAGAATGTATAAGATGTATATTATTATCCTGCAAATCCCATTTCTATATACATAAAGACACCAAGGGTCCGATAAATTTAAGAAACTTATCCAACGCCATGCAGCTGGAAAATAGCAGAGCTGTGACTTCAACCCAGGTCGTTTCTCTTATGTTGCTCATTCCGCTTTTTCAGTTCCATGAGGGAGAGATACGGCACATCAGGTTTGGTGTGGAGATGTGGGTATGTGAGTAAATATAACAAGTAGAAGAATTGGAATTTAAACCCAGATGTGCCTAACCCCAAAACTTAACTTCTACTGCAACAAAGTGATCTCATGTACAATACAATGATATGTTTCCCTAGGCTGAATAAACTTTTAAACATAGTCTTTTTTGGAGAATTAAAAATTTTTCCCAGATTGGTTTGAGGTAAAACCATGGTAAAACTGAGAAATGAATGAATATGCTATTGTACTAATCTGCTAACCCCCTGATTGTGCTGCACTGCTTAGTAAATCTCAATGTAGCAATCTCACCTTCAGTCTTAATGCTGGATCTATGCTAGATGCATTAACTATTTTATTTCACTGTAGAATCATTGAGAAATTGGTTGAGGTCTGAAAGAGTTAATACATTTCTAGCCATACTTACTGTTTTTAGCAAAGGTTATGCTGCCTGAAAATGATTGTCTAGGGCATCTGGAATTTATTCTTTCAAATGAGAAAATGTCCAATGACTTCTGGAAAGTATATGGAACTAAAGAGAAAAAATTCTCATCTTTTAGTAAATCCCCAAGCGTCCTTACAAATGACTCTTCCTAAAGAGATGCCAAAAATAGTGCTTTTAACACTTCGGGCTTCTAATCTAATTATTCTCCAGCCCTCCCTAAGGTTGAGTGAGGGATAAAATGGCACCCTTTCTTCTTAGGGATATTAAGGCTTCCCATGGCTCCCTCCACATTGAACACGTGATCTTAAATCTTTGCATTTTTTTAGATTAAACTCTGTTAAGTTATAGTTTATAGTGAATTTCCTTCTATATTTTATGACTTAATTCTTAAAACTCAAGGAAAATGCAATTGGTAGCTGAGGAATACAATCTATTCTAGTTTCTAAATGTACAATTTTCCCATATCATCCCAAAACTTTTAATGGGATGGAATCAATGGTGCAGGTGAACAGGTAAGCTTTCAAAGGGAGGAAAAGGGTTAAATGTGCCTGTGAAGGGAGCTAACTTATTAAGGAAAGGTGACATGAGAGAGAAAGTGCCTTGTAAGCCAAATTATCTCCATATTTTAAGGAAAGCCAATTCTGAAGAAAAAGGTACGATTGTTTGGCAGAAGGCTTGAAAAATAAAGGTTTGTGATAAACAATGAAAAGAATGGAAAAGAAAACTGGCTAAAGACTAATAAATTAATCAGATTTGAGAGCCAAACTTATACTTTGAAGGCTCAACTGAAATGTCACACCCTCTTTATAAATTCTTTCACAATTCCTCTAGTTATTTAGTAGTTTGTGCCTCTGTGAATCTAAATATTGTATAATTATCTACTATATCTCACAATTCATTTATAATAATTGTGACTTCCACTTCTACTCATGAAAAATTAACAACTAGGGAAACTGCCCTACAACCATAAATAACTATAAAGCCAGAAGAATACATGAACCAACAATTTTCAGTCATTTTATATCCTTGTGATACATGAGAGAAAGGAAATAAATAAGGTGAGCCCCATAATTGTCCCAGCTTATTGCTGGGAGGCAGTTTTAAGAGAGCAACAAATATGGGACCAAAATAGAGTTTAGTTTCTTTGATACATGGAGAAGACAGGATCGGAGTTTAGCGTGGCCAGAGCAGGCAGAATTTGTGGACAGGTTACCAGAGTAGAAGGAACTACAGACAGAGAGAGAGAGAGAACACATGTGCAAATGTGAGTGCCCCAGAGATCTGAAAAGCACCCCCTATCCCTGCTACTACAATTCTTTGGTTGTATAATAATCTATGCATGCATACATAGGTTGAGGCTCCATGAGACTGGAGAAAGAATCATTGGAAAGCAATAGACTGAACAATTCCCAGACCTCAGATAAGGCTGGGAATATTTCACCTTTCAACCTACACTGCAGTAAATGTCAAAGGAAGATTTTCGAGAAGGAAAATGATAACAGTTGGGATTTATATCTATACAAAGAATTTATAGCTAAATAAATAAATTAAGATCATCAGAAATGATAGCTACCTATAAAATACTTTTTGCCTCATTTTTAATCTCTTTAAAATTTAAATGACTATTTACAGGAAAAAAGTGGTAACGGTATACTGTGTGGTTGATATGGAGGGGTAACATTATAGCACAAAAGGTAGATGGAGAGAGTTAGAAGTATAATACTATGAGTTTCTTATATGTGAAGTGGTATAATATTATTTAAAGATAGACTTTGGTAAATGTAAGCCCTAGAGAAACCACTAAAAAATAATAAAAAGAAATATAGGTAATGAGCCAATAGTGGAGCTAAAATGGAATCATAAAAAGGCTCATTCTGAAAAACAGCAGGCGAAAGGGAAAAGGGAGGAAGGAACATGAGGGTAAAAATAGAAAGCAAATAGCAAGATAATAAATTTATGCTCTAGTATATTAATATTAATAATTATATTGATGTAAATAGTCTAAACTCTTCAATTAAAACACAAAGATTGATAGATTGCATAAAAAAGCAAGATTCCAAAGAAACTGATCTTAAATGTAAAGATACAGTCTAGACATCCCCTAAACTGTGAACACTTTGAGAATATGGGCTATATCTAATTAAATTTGAATTTCCAGTGCCCAGTTCAGTACTAGTGCTTAGAATCTACTCAAAAATATTACTTGAAAGAATGATTATCTTTAAAACTTATTTCATAAGACATGCAAGAATAACTCTAAGAAAGCCCTAGTGAAATAATCAATTTCTCCAAATGAATAGGTTCCTTAGAAAGGGTTTTATGATAACTGCTGTTAAAAATCAAGTTTTTCATTTAAGGAGACTTTTCAAGTCTTCTCAGTATGTTTGTTTTATGGCTAATTTATATACCTCATCTGAAAACCAGAATTCAGATAATCTTTTAAGTCAGGGGTCAGCAAACTTTTTCTGTGAAGGACAAAAGAGTAAATATCTCAGACTTTGCAGGCCATATGGTCTCTGTAGCAACTACTCAACTCTACTGTTACAACATGAAAGTGGCCATCAATAATATATAAATGAATGACGTAGCTATGTTTCAATGAAACTTTATTTATAAAAACCAGCATTGGGACAGATTTGGCCCATGAACTGTAGTTTGCCAAGTTCCATTAAAGCACAGAATGATTTTTCAAAATTTCCATAGCTCTGTGCTATGGTTTGAACGTTTTCTCCTCTAAAACTCATGTTGAAACTTAATCCTTAATGTATAATAACAATATTAAGAGTTAGGGCCTTTAAGAGATATTTGGGTCATGGGGGCTCTGTCTTCGTGAATCAATTAGTCCATTCATGAATCAATAAATTAATGGACCATCACAGGAGTGGGTTAGTTATCACGAGAAGGATCTGTTATAAAAGCCAGTTTGGCTGTCTGTGCACCCGTCTTGCCCTGTGATTCCTTCTGCCATGTTATGATGCAGCACGAAGGCCTCACCAGAAGCCAACCTGATGTGGCCACCTGATTTTGGACTTCCCAGCTTCCAGAACTGTAAGAAATAAATTTATTTTCTTTATAAATTTCCCAGTCTCAGGTATTCAGTTATAGCAAGAGAAAATGAACTAAGACACTATGCATTATCTATTCTTTCAATATGCATTTATCACTAGTCTAGAAAGCTTTGATCAGAGCCAGTAATAGATGCGCACATCTCTTTATTCATGCTTTCCCTGTATCTACTTTTCTTGGTTAATGGAAATAGAAAAGACAAGATCTCAGATACTGACAGGTAATTTACTTTCTAAAGCCAGGATCTCCAATGCTGTTTTCTGTTTTTATTGTATCATCACGGCCTACGCAGCTGGTGACTCTGAAACAATCCTAAATTGTAAAAGTACCCAATGTTATGCCACTGTTGATTCATCATTTTTCAGTGGGATGAAAGGTTTGATAAATTATTATTCTCAACATGTAATATACATTGCTTTAATCTGCTCAATCTGCTTTTCTGAAAAAATCTTGTTTCAGCTTTTTGTTTATAATATCACAACTTTCTATCTCACATTGTTTATAATTCTCTCATCTTCTTACAATTACTAATAATAACAATGTTTTCTATGTTTGCCTACTCTTCATCGCTTTCTCTGTAAACATTCCTCTAAAATAAGGATTTCTGGTTTCAAGGTAAATTGTCACTAAATAGAACATGCAGTCAAAACCATCCACTATATCAAATAAATAACACGCATAAGGTACATTGTTCATTCAGGGAAAAAAGGTACAATTGGTAAAGGAAAATCATGTATTTGGCATTAACACCCCTATCTAAGGTAGATATTAGGAGTGCAGGCCTTAGATACAAATCTTGGTTCTGTCTGTTAGTGACAATGTGACTCTAAGCAAGGTATTTATTCTCTACAATTGTTTTATTTTCTATTAAATGTGAAAACCAGGTATCCTTCATCAGGGATGTTGTGATATTAATTGAAATAATACATGAAAACCTTAGTACAGAGCTGCTTCAAAATGAGCACTCAATAAATGTTAAGTATTATTTTTTATTTCATGTGCTTGAAACCCCATAAATATTCAGCAATTGAAAGATAGAAAAATGTATTTGTGTATAATCTAAAACTAATGTCTTACCGATTCTTTCTATTTCCATAGTCCAGTATACTGCCTAATAGCTACTGGCTGCTCAAAACATTGCTTGTTGAAATTGAAGTGAATTACTTCTTTACATATTAGGCACCTTTTTCACATTTGATAGCTTTGCCTCATTGTTAAATCATTTATCATTCCCATCTGCCAAAAGGGTAATTTGAAATTTCCCTGATAATTAGAGATGTTGAACATTTTTTCATATGTCTGTTGGCCATTAATCTATCTTCTTTTGAAATGTTTCTGCTCATGTCCTTTGCCCACTTTTTGATAGGGCTGTTTGATTTTTTTCTTGCTGATTTTTCTGAGTCGTGGATAGATTCCAGTTAACAGCCCTTTATCAGCCCCAATTTGATTTTCCCCAAATTTGTGTTTTTATACAGCGATGGGGAAATATGCCTTATATATACTATCTTATTAACTTAGATAAGTTTAGTTAAATACACAAACCTGTGAGTTTAGGTATTATTAATATCATTCTAACTTAGAAATGAAAAAAAAAAAAGTTCCAGAGAAGACATTCTAGCCACCATCACCATGCAGCAGAGTTGGTTTGTAACTTAGGTTTGATATGCTTTGGAACTCTTTCAAACCACTGTGCTGCTGTGTTTCTCATAAAAAGTACAAGTTTCTACAAATTATTCATAACATCAACAAGAAGGGAAATAAAATGTTCATTTTTCTTATGCACTAAAATATAGAATTTATTAGATCTCATGACAATATTTTTTTTTTTTTTTTTTTTTTTTTTTTTTTTTTTTTTTTCAGCATATTATGGGGGTACAGATATTTATGTTACTTATGTTGCCCTTGCCCCCGCCCCAAGTCCGAGTTTCAAATATGTCCATCCTTCGGGTGGTGCGCACTGCACTCTTTGTGTATGAAAATACCCGTCCCCTCCTCCCCCCTCCCCCCTCCCCCCATGAACAAGTCATGACAATATTTTGAGACAGATGTAATTATTTTTTTACTTTCAGATGAGGAAACTGAGGCTTAGAGAGCCTAAGTAACTTATTCAATGTCATACATAGCTTTTCTTGGGAGGAGGGAGTAAACATGCACACAAAGAATAGTTTCATTTACTTTCATTGTTCTGTTGAAAGGTGGCCCTGAAGCAACTTCACACTTGGCTCTCTATTTAATCAGGCATTATGGTCAAAGCAATAAAGGTCTTCATGTCACAGACATGGTTGAAGCATTAAAAACACGTTCTTCCCAAATTTTATGACATGACATAAATATGGCTGGATGGAACAGCTGTATAAAACCCTGTATGAGAAACCCCAGGGTCAGAAACTCTGATAGGGAACACAGTCTAAGGTTCATGAGAAAGGAAATGGAACATGCATTGAGTACTGATCACGTACCAGGTATATGCAAGTATGTTTTTTCTTCACAATGGTATATGGGGTAAACTTTATCACCTCATCTTACTGATGAGGAAACTAAAATGTAGTGAAGTTATCTAACTTGCTCTAGGACTTTTAGTTGGTAAACAATAGAACACAGCTTTTTAATCTGTACTTTCACCAAAACACCAAAAACAAAATTTCAAATGGACAGTATAAATAATTATGATAACACTGAAGAGAGAGGGTTTTTATCTCTTTCCTCAAGAAGAGAACATAAAATCTTACAAGGAAGAAAAAAACCCCACTGTCCTAGCAATAATACACTTCCTCATATGCATGTTGCAGGTGCTTGATATACAAAATCCATTCACAGATTTTAATATTTAATGATTCCACAGATCTGAGCTGCCTCTCAGGCAAGAGTGGCATATGATGAAGTTGTATTTTTTCAACTTTAATAGGTATTTAAAATTGTTATGAAAACTTGAAGTGTTATTCATTTAAAAGTGGGAAAATAAACTATGTAATTACATCTTTAAAATCCACCATTTCCAAGGAATCTCCCAGTTTCCCCCAATTTAAAATAAAGAAAGAATTTGTATGGAATCAGAGAAGACCCCGCATATCAAAAACAATTCTAGGCAATAAAAACAAAATGGGAGGTATCAATTTACCAGACCTCAAACTTTATTACAAGCCTGTAATAATCAAATCAGCTTGGTACTGGCACAAAAACAGAGCCATCGACCAATGGAATAGGTCGATTAGATATAAAACCATCCTCATATAGCCATCTAATCTTTGACAAAGCAGACAAAAGTATACACTGGGGAAAAGAATCCTTATTCAATAAATGGTGCTGGGAAAACTGGATAGCCACATGTAGAAGACTGAAGCAGGATCCACACCTTTCACCTCTCACAAAAATCAACTCGCGCTGGGTCACAGATTTAAACCTAAGGAGTGAAACTATTAGAATTCTAGAGGAAAATGTTGGAAGTACTCTTCTAGACATTGGCCTAGGCAAAGAATTTATGAAGAAGACCCCAAAGGCAATCACAGCAACAACCAAAATAAATAAATGGGACCTGATCAAATTAAAAAGCTTTTGCACAGCCAAAGAAACTGTCACAAGAGCAAACAGGCAACCCACAGAATGGGAGAAAATTTTCACGTGCTACAAATCCAACAGAGGGCTGATAACCAGAATCTATTTAGAACTCAGGAAAATCAACAAGAAAAAATCAAACAACCCTATCAAAAAGTGGGCAAAGGAAATGAACAGAAACTTTTCAAAAGAAGACAGAATAATGGCCAAAAAATATATGAAAAAATGCTCAACATCTCTAATCATCAGGGAAATGCAAATCAAAATCACAATGAGATATCACTTATCTCCAGTGAGACTGGCCTTTATCAAAAAGTCCCAAAACAATAAATGTTTTCGTGGATGCAGAGAGATAGGGACACTCATACACTGCTGGTGGGACTGCAAACTAGTGAAACCTCTGTGGAAAGCAATATGGAGATACCTTAAAGAGATACAAGTAGAACTACCATTTGACCCAGCAATCCCATTACTGGGCATCTACCCAAAAGAACAAAAGTCGCTCTATGAAAAAGACACCTGCACTCGAATGTTCATAGCAGCACAATTCACAATTGCAAAGACATGGAAACAACCCAAATGTCCATCAATACATGAGTGGATTAACAAACTGTGGTGCATGTATACCATGGAGTACTATTCAGCTTTAAGAAACAATGGTGATATAGCACCTCTTCTATTTTCCTGGAAAGCGCTGGAACACATTCTACTAAGTGAGGTATCCCAAGAATGGAAAAACAAGTACCACATGTACTCACCATCAAATTGGTATTAACTGATCAACACTTAAATGCACATATAAGAATAACATTTATTGGATGTTGGGCAGGGGGAGGGGGGAGGAAGGAGGAGGGGACGGGCATATGCACAAACAATGAATGAGATGCGCACCTCCCAGGGGATGGACACGCTTGAAGCTCGGACTTGAGGGGGAGGGGGGGCAAGGGCAACATACGTAACCTAAACATCTGTACCCCCATAATATGCTGAAATAAAAAAATAAATTACTCCAAAAAAATAATAAAATAAAATAAAAGAAAGAAGCAAAGTAATAGCAGGAAGTTTGGGTCAGACAGACAGACAAACCTAGGTCTAAGTTCTGGCATACTAGTGGCTAATTACATGATTTTGGAAATTGCTTATGTACATAGGATTATTGGGAGAATTGAGTGTGACAATGAAGGTGAAGTGCCTATGACAGTGTGTGGCACGTAGGGTCTCAGAAAACATTAATTCCTTCTTTGGACCACCGTGATAAACAAATGATAGGTTTATTTTTTATTATCATTAATAATGTATGTATCCATCCTCCCCCACAAGGGTACCAGTTTCTGGAAAGCAGTGTCTGACTTTTAATTACTTATTAGGTGTGTGTATTATAGGTGCATTATAGGTGCTCAATAAATTATTGGTGAATTGAAATTATAGGCAGGAGGCTCCTGGTCCAGAATGAAGGAATCAAAGTTCAAAGCAAAATTGTGGATTCTGACAATTAGTAAGTGCTAATGAAGGCCAGTGTAATCACGTGTGCATGAAGGGCAGGTGGTGGGAGGAAAGCATCTAGGGTTTTATTTTATCAAAGGCTAACTGATGTAGAAACATGCCCATCACATGCTCAGTTACTCTTCATACTTTCCATTCTGGCTGCTTATAAATTCAGCTACCAACTTATGTCCAAAGCACCAAAGTCTCTTTATGGCTTTAAATCTAAAGAGATCAGTCAGTTGGGAATAACTAATCTCTACTGTTTCTCTTTTAGCCTTTGGTTTACTTCATTACAAATAAAAAACAAATTGCATTTTTAATATACACACTACTTCATTTTTTGTAGAAAAATATGAATCTCTTTCTAGACCAATAAATGCATGTGGCATACAAAATCTTTTACATCAACACAGCAACCTTGCTTATTTTGTTGGTAAGAATTGACATACTACTAAATAAGATCAATTGACATTTTATTTATGATCAAACATGATCTTCCAAGCCTTTCCTCCTCAAAAAAATAGTAAGCAATATTCCTATATTTTTCATGGTGAACTCAACTAGTTATTCAACATAAACGTCCTGATGTTCTCCACTAAAATTCTCATTTCTATGAGAAAAAAATCTCTCCTGCATGATATATAAGGAAGATTTATTTCATTTCCTCTCAGATAGTCTCTGATTTTACCTTATTAAAAAGAAAACCCACTTCATGGAAAAAGAAAGTAATTTTGAAAAATCATAATATTCTAAAATGGCTTTATTTTAGAATGCAGTAAGAAAGTCTGTATTCTCAGGTCTTCCTGTTAGGTGGCAGACCTTTGACATTAACTTTCAAGGATTTTAAGAGGTAATTTGTATTAAGTATATTTACATTTTAATTAATCTGAAAAATGCAAATAGAGACATTGCAAAAAGAGAAAAATTAATGACTTACATTTAGATTCATATTGTAAAAAGGTACACTGAGGTTTTGTTTGATAGTGATTTGGATTTAATCCAATTAGAATTTTAAAAATTCAGAAAGCATCTGAAGTATGTTAACAAATTCACAGCTTTATATTATTATAATAATTCCATGATTTCAGTGTTGCTTTATATTTCACAAAATTATTATGCTGGACTGCATATGCAGATTCTAATTATACATAACAAAGACAGGCTTAAATTGGACCTCCTAAAAAAGGCCCATTTTCTTATAAAAAGCTGTGATGATTTGATATCACATGAAATTTGTATTTAATAAATAAAAACAGAATGTGTAAATTAGCTTTCAGTGTTTTTGACCTACAGCAGATCCAAAATTATGAAAATCTAAAAATCATAGCTTTAACTTCCCATGAACTATCTTTGCATTGCTTCAATTTGTGGTTGCTTAGAAACATTATAGGCAAAGGAATTGATTCTTTCCAGATGCTACCAGTCAAACCACACTTTATGCTTTTGATTTAAGGCTGTTCTGTTTAATAGTGTTGTAAATATACATTTCTCTGAAAAGTCACAAATGTACAAATTAAGTTCTATTAGTAGTACATCTGGGTAATCTATTCCTTATTAACATGCAAAAAACCTTTTCTGTGTTCAGCTTCCATTGACTTAACTAAAGGCAAACAATGGTGAATGACTTCTGCTATTGCTGTCATTTATTCACGGGATTTAGTTTACTAGTTCCCACCTAAGTTTCTGATTCAGTACTTTTGATAGCATTAAGTCATTCCCACTCATTTATCAAATGCTTATTTGAGAGAGTTGAGAGAGACACTTTGGCCTTTTATTAAATATTCATCAATCTTACAAAATATTTTAAAATATAGCAAAAGATGAAACCACAAGTGTTACTGGCATATTTGAATAATGACCTTAACTAACAGACTCCATTTGGGTGGATACACTAGAAAAATAGCTGAAGGACAGGACAGAGAGAGAAAGGAGAGGAGAGAGAGAGAGAGGAGAGGGAGGAGAGAGAGAGGTAGAGAGAGACAGAGAGAGAAGAGAGTAGAGTAGAGTAGAGAAAGATTGAAGCAACTGAGGCCTCAATGTTCTTCAATGTTAACTTTTATCACTTGCGGAGGAAACTTACGCAAGACCAATGTTCAAATTCTGGATGACTATTTGGATGATCTCAATAATGTCACTTAATCTCTCTGAACTTTGTTTTTCCCAATTAAAAAAACAAGAAAAGTAAAAAAATACCTATCAGGGTGCTTGTGAGGAAAAAGTGAAATACTAAATGAAGAAGGAGGGAACTTGCTTGTCAAATGCTGTCAGGAAATAAGTGATAGTTGAATCATCACATTGCCAATAAATCAAAAAAACTCATTTTTAACTTTTATTTTCTAGAAGTTGTTGAGTATCTTCAAAAAAGTTCTGAAAATCCCCAAATCCCCAAAATTCCTGACAACCTTCTGTCTGTCTCTAAAGTTTGAACAAAATACCTTTCAGTAAATTTCTATTAATGAAGATCAAAGGTAACCCTGGGCCTAATCTCACAATGTGACTCTAAAACAGAAACTTAAGGATGATAATTTTCTCATTTCTACATTGTGAAAATTTACACCAAAAGATCTTTTAAGCTTCTTGATACTTTAGATGAACATATTTTCCTTTTTTTTTTTTTTTGTGACGGAGTCTTTCCCTGTCACTGTCACTGGGCTAGACAGCATGGCGTGGGGTCAGCCTAGCTCACAGCAACCTCAAACTCCTAGACTCAAGCAATTTTCCTGCCTCAGCCTCCTGAGGAGCTAGGACTACAGGTTTGCACAACCAACTACACCCAGCTAATTTTTCTATTTTTAGTAGAGATGGGGGTCTCACTCTTGCTCAGGCTGGTCTTGAACTCCTGACCTCAAGCGATCCTCCTGCCTCAGCCTGCCAGAGTGCTAGGATTACAGGCCTGAGCCACTGCGCCCTGTCTCTTCTTCATATTTTTAAGTTCCTCCTGCTTTTTTCATAGGCAGAAAAATTATCACTTGCTTTAAATGAAAGTCCACCAAACTAAATCAAATCCCAAATGCCTCACTTGGTGCTTTCCTTCTAAAATTATTTGTTTTATGGTAGAAGGATATTAGGCCTCATTCCTCATGTCCTTCGTGATTTTGTTTTTTGTTTTATTCTATTTTGAGACAAGGTCTTGCTCTGTCATCCAGGCTGGAGCGAAGTGGCACAATCATAGCTCACTGCAGTCTTGACCCCCTGTTCAAGTGATTCTCCTGCCTCAGCCTCCCAGGTATCTGGGACAACAGATGCCCATGCCCAGCTAATTTTTTAATTTTTATTTTTTTTAGCAATGAGGTCTCACTATGTTGTCCATGCTGGTTTTGAACTCCTGCCTCAGCCTCCTGAGTTGCTGGGATTACAGGTGTGAGGCCACTGTGCCTGGCTTCCTTCCTGGCTCTGAAATTTCCAACTGCCTTAAAACAAGCTCAGGGAACTTTTCACTAAGACCACATCCTCCAACTGTTTTCCTTAACTTTCTGCCGCTGTAATCCACCCAATTTAGCCACTTCCAAATAATTCTTGATAATTTCCCTCTGTAATACATGATGCTCAACTGCCTCTCTGCTCTAATTCATTCTATGTTCTAAAGAAATTGTTAAATTGTCATCTTTTGGGGCATTCTTATTACCATTACCTTGATCTCATCAACTCTGCCAATACCCTCCAAACTCATCATCTCTCCCCACCTTCATTTTATTCTCCACAAACTGCAGAACTTGGGACTACATATAGCTACATCAAAACCTTTGCTGGACACATGAACACTGGAGTTTAAAAGCGTGAGCTTCTTTTCATGGCACTCAATCTTCCCCACCTTCACCTGCCATCATATGGAGTCTCCTCCTTAGTCATTCTTTGTCATGTACCCCTATTCCAATCACACAGAACCATTATGTATCACCCCCTACATACCACACATGTCTTATAATTTCCTGTCTTGACAAATGTGCTTTATCGTCTCATTTTAAAGGACTAGTCACCATTTTCCAGTTGGTAGACTTGCATCCAATCTTTAACACTCAAATTTAAAGCTGCCTCCTTGGAAAAACTATCTCTTTAAAAAAAGTTGTATCTCAAACAAAATAACCCTCACTCTTTTCAAATCACTCACAACACATCTTCCATATTTTCATCATAACACTTTTCACAGTGGACTGTTATTAACTATCTGTGTGCATAATTCTCCAAAGAGGCTGTGAGCTCCTTAAATGAAAGGTCCTTGTCTTATTAATCTTTGTTTTCTTAGTGCTTGGAACTATATCTGGCACATGATGTTTGACATGTGTTTGCTGAGTGAATGAATGAGTGGATTAATTGCTGTAATTATCAGGCTGCTTTGTTTATTGTTTTTTTGAAAACAGCATACATAAAACTTACCAAGTGATGGTGTTGCTTGGTGTGATGACATGATACACTGTGTTAATCTCATTTTATTAATATAATAAATCCTATATATTTTATTTTCATACTTTTGTTTGTCATATGTAAATATACAAGGAGACCTGTTCAACAAAACATTTAAAATCAGAAGTTCTTTTATGTACATGTCTTTCTGTCTATAGATTAGCTGAAAAGTTTTGTCACGCAACTTCATCCTGTTTAATATTAACCTACAGGTTTCCTTTAGAAGAGCAAATTTTTTTTAATTGCATATTTAGCAGCCCATATTTTAATACTGATAATTATTGAGTCCAGATCCTTGGTACCTAAAACACCTCTACATCTAGTTTCTCATTCATATATTTGCCTTTGTATTAAGCTACTCATATTTGTTATAGGTTATCATACATGATTTGTAAGCAGAATGTGCCTTCCTTGGGTGTTAAACATATTAATGCCAAGCCTTTCTTTGGGTATACCCTAATTAATTAAATCTTGTTCAGTGACTTGTTTATTATTTTCATAATAGGTATTTCATACAAACTTGATCCATTTGCCTTTTAAATAAGTTTTTGTACTATGTTGATGTCTTCATTGTCTCCACATAATAAGATATTGATGAAATATAAGGTCAGGAAGAGAAATAGCCATATTAATCAATGTTTTCACAAAGTATTAATTCTAAGTTTGTTTAAACTACTATTAATCTTTTCTTTGGATGCTAAGAAATTTACTTCTGTAGAGCCTTAATTCCCTCTCTCTTTTTAATTCTTATTAGCATGACTTAAAAAACAAATCACTATTTTACTAATGTTTTATTCACCATATTAATACTTTTCTGAGTAAAGGAGATTGAGAATAGGCTTGTTATTTAGCCCAAACTAAATTCTATAGATGAAGACAGGAGGGTAGAGGGATGAAATATTAGAAATAAAGTTCAGGAAGACCATTACTGAAATTAAGATTACATTGACCTTACCTTCAGGGATAAACAGAAATGTGAAAAATTAATGACATCACTAAAGATAGAATTCAAAGGACTTGGAAATTCAATTTCGAATTGTCATCAAATTAAGAATTACTCTTGTGTTAACATGAAGATATTTGCTTATATTCTAGAAAATGCTATGTCTAACAAATTTTTATGAACTCAAGAAATACTAATCCCAAATGTAGTGATTTAGTTAGTATTCTTGATTATTTATTTTCTATTTGTATTTCCTCTCCTTATAAAAACAACTTGAAGCTTCCCATTATAAAAGCAAAGAACCTAAAACAAATTAAAACAAAACTTAATCAGCACTGGAGGCAGATAGATTAGCAATCATTTACTATGATCATTAGTAATTAAAAAGAAAGAATTAAACATTTATCCTCTCCTGCACAAACTGAAGTTCAGAGTCACCTAATAACCTTAATTTGTGAGGAAATATTCTTTTCAGAAAATTTCCATTTACTAAATGTAGAGAAAATGATGGAATTAGAAAATGACCAATTGGCAAATTGTGTTGAAAAACATAAAAAAGCAGCAATCACCAGCAGATGGCAAAAGCACTTAGATGAAAAGGTTAATGGGGGAATTTATTTATTTATTTATTTATTTTTTGCATTTTTTTAAGTATTTTTTTTCTTTTTTTTTTTTTTATTATTCCAGGGTTTTGTGAGGGTACAAACATTATAGTTACACTTTATGTCTTTGCCTCACCCAAATGCGGGTTAAAGGCATGCCCTTCCCTCCCTTTAGTGCTCAATGGGGTAATTTATAATAGAAGCATTAGGCCTGACAAAACCTGTACCACTGATCTATCTCAACACCATCAAAATTATGATTACCAGATATATATGTGTTCTGATTTAATGCAATCTAAATTATATGCACGTATGAGGTATCCATGCCAAGGAAATCGAGTCCAAATATAATCCAGCTTTATATCTATTTTTTGCTTCATAGAAAACATGAAGAATAGAGAAACATTTTATACATCATAAGGGAATAATTCTATAAAGTGACTGATTTAATTTTCAATAAGTCACTGGCATTATTAACTTAATAAAAGGAGGAGATTATTCTAGATTAAAGGGAATTTAAAAGAAAAACAATATCACCAAAAGCAATATGTGTACCTTATTTGGATCCAGATTTCAACAAATCAACTATAAAATAATATTTTTGAAATAATAAGGGACATTTGAATAAAGGCTAATATTAGATGATATTAAGGATATATTGATAAATTTCTAGGTAATTATGTAGAAAATATCTTTATTTGTAGAGTAATATACATTAGTATTGTAAAGTGGACTAGTGTGATATTATACCTTTAAAATATTACGATATAAAAAGAAAGGAAAATAAGAACAAGATGAAGTAAGCTTGGCAAAATGTTGATGATATTTGAATCTAGTTGAGTGATATACAAAGGTTCATAATGTCTTCTCTACTATTTTTCTGTATCACAAAAGTCTTAAAACATTTATGATAAAAAGGTAAAAAACACAAGATAATAAAACATGCAGACTAATCATACATATTTTTAATATATAACTAATCTGAACAGAAACTACAGAAAATCCTCAGAAGCCAAAAATGAATCCAGAGGTAGAACTAAGTATTGAAGCCATCAGGTTTACTCGGAACATTTGCCATTAACAATTTCCTAAATAGCTACTTCAAAAATTACCTCATAGAAACAAGAGACTTAGCCTTGGGCTCATACATGCTGAGGAGTCAGAACAAAGCTCCCTGCATAAAGCTGGGAGCCCAAATCCTCATTCCCTCAGTGAAAGCGTCTACTAGGAAAATATCTATCCCACTGCTATGGACTGACTGTTTCTGTCTCTCCAAATTCATACATTGAAGCCCTAACCCCTCGGGTGGCTGTACTTGAACATGAGGTCTCTAAGGAAGTAATTAGGTTAAACAAGGTCATAAGGGTGGGGCTGTGAGCCAATGGGATTACTGTTCCTATAAGAAGAGATACCAGAGGGCTGGCACTCATGCATGCGAACACTCGCATGTTCTCTCCCCTCCCTCCCATGCGCTGCATGCACACATCAAGGAAAGTCTATATGAGGACATAGAGTGTAGCCATATAGAAGCCAGGAGGAGAGCCCTCACCAGAAACTGAATTTGCTGGTACTTTGATCTTGGACTTTTTGTACTCCGGAATTGAGAGAAAATAATTTTCTGTTGTTTAAGCTGCTCATTCGGTGATATTTTTCTATAGCAGCCCAAGAAGACTAATACACTCACAAAAAAAGAAGGCAAGGCTATTTATTAATCTTGGCTCAACCTTGAATGGAGGGGAATAATCACCCCTGAGAATTTATAATCAAAACTTTGTACTTTTTCAAGATTTGGAAATAAAATTCACACTGTGTGGTCTAAGAAAGCACCAATGTAAGAGTATAATTTAAAGTTGTCTCCCAGGTGTCTACATGAAACAAATATACATTCTTTCTTTAGGAATTCACCTTCAACCCAGGCCTCAAAAAATTCCCACAGACAAAGCTCCAGAAAACATAAACTCGAAGTTAGGGAAAAAAACAAATCCAGTCAGAAAATTTTCAAGAAAATCAGTCATAATGACTGAGAGTCAGCACAAGAAAATAACAGAATAAAATACCCACACAATTCATAAATGATATATAACAACTATGTTTTAATATGTTCAAATATATAAAAGAAAATATCAAAGGCATAAGTTAAAGACACACAACAACTAAAAATAGCAAGTAGATCCAAACAAAAAACCAAAGAAAATTTCCAGAAATGATAAAAGTAACCATGGAAAATAAGCCTTTTAAAAATTAGTTAAAAGCAGATTAGACACAGCTGAATAGAGCATCAAGGAATGGAAAATAGATCTTAAGAAATTTCTCTGGAAGATGACACAGAGGATAAAAATATGAGAAATGAAATGAAGTTAAGAAAAGTGGAGGATAGAACAAAGTTGTCCAACATAGGGAACCATAGGTAGCCCAAAAAATGCCTTTGAGAAAATTAGAAAAGAGGCACCGTTATTAGACATGGGCACATATGTTGACAAGGAGAATATGAGCTGATGTTCAGGTCTTATTTCCTTCCTCATCTAAGCACATTATGTAGAGTAGAATCTGTAGGACCATTCAAAGAATCTTGCCAGAACACTTCTAATTGAAGTTTTAGAAAGGGAGAATAAGGAGAGATGTATTACTGCAAAAAAGTTGGCTATGACTTTTGCAGAACTTAAATATACAAGTCCATGGATATAGGTGGCACAATAAGCACCAACAGGATTTATTAAAACAAATCAAACCTAGACTCACTCTAGTAAAGCTACGGAACACCAAATATACAGAATATGTGTTAAAAGACAATCAGAGAGGAAAATATAGATTACCTACAATGTAACACAACTTAATAGGGAGTAAAATGGAATTCATAGTAGAATTGCACCTTCAAAGTGTACTAACAAAATAACTAGAATTTTATTGCAATGCAAAAGGTATATCTTCAGAAAAAGAATAAAATAAAAAACACTTGTAGATAAACAATGCAGAGATTTTATGACCAGCAGACCCATACTAAAATTCGAAAGTATTTGCTCAAGGAAGCCTGGAAGTAATAAAAGAGAAAAGGTTTGAGATAGAAAAAGAAACAGAAAGTTTTCAGAAGTATACATAATCATCTTGATCTAATTGACTTAAACACTATACTCATCAGCAAGAAAATGTACATTATTTACAAGTATACCTGGTACATTTACCAAAATTTACCCTACACTAGGCCATAGTAAGTCACAACAAATGTCAAAGAGACAATGTACCATAGAGACAATGTTGTTGATCACAAAATAACTAGAAATCGAGAATCAATAAATAGCTCTGAAAACATATATATTTGGAAATTTTAAAAGCACATTTCTAAACAACACAGAAGATAAAGAAGAGAACTAAACAGTAACAATAATACTGCATATTTCAATGTGTGAAATACTGCTAAAATGATTGAAAGAACAAAACTGAGAGCCTTAAGTGTTTATATTAGTAAAGAAAACAATCTGAAAACCAGTGTGCTAAGTATCCACACTAAGAAGTTAAAGAAAAAAATCGAAAATAAAGTCAAGAAGAAGATAGTAAAAAAGAGAACAAATTTCTTAAAAATTAAAAAATACAATATAGAGAATCAGCGAAGCCTAATGTAGTTTTTACATAATGAGTAGAATTGAGAAAATTTTGGAAAGATCTGTCAAAAAAAAAAAAAAAAAGAAAAAGACCAGGAACACCATTTTGTATATTTCTAAGAGACACATTCATGTCATATTCTGCATAAATAGTATATTTATGGATGTGTATTTATGGATATATTAATGGGTAGTGATCCAGGGAATTTGATTCACATAGAATAATACAATGTTAACAGTGTCCCTTTTGCAAAAAGTAATTATTAGAGAATGTAAAACTAAACAATATTAGGAATGAAAAGGGAGACATACATATAGATGTAGCAGAATGTCTAAAATGATAATAAGAATAGTTTGAAAAGCTCTTCTCCAATAAATTTGAAAACTTAAAAGAAATGGACACATTTCTTGAAAATCATAACTTATTAAACTTGTCTCAAGAAGAGAAAGAAAACCTGGATAATTTTACAATTATTAAAAATAGTGAATATAAAGTTTAAAAATATTCCTACAAGGAAAACTAGGCCAGGACAGTTTTACAGATAAGTTCTATCATTCAGTCAAGAAGTGGAAAGTTTCAAACTTCTAGGAACCTTTCCAAAGAATCAGAAAAAGAGGTACATTCACCAACTCAATTTGAGACTACTAGAACGTAGATGATAAAATTAGGTAACCTCATTGTACTCATAGATGCAAAAACCCTTATCAAAATCTTGACTGTACTAAATCTAGCTATATTCATATACCTACATTATATAAATTCATCATGGCCAAGGTGACTTTATTACAGAAATGTAAAATTGGGTTTAATGTTAGAAAATATAGTAATGTGATTCAACCCATTAATATGAAGATAAATTTATACTTCATGTCAATTCAGTGATGATAAAATATGTAAAACATCAAACAGAATGACAGCCGATAGACGCTCAATAAACACTATTTTTCTCCTCCTTTCTAAAATATTAATGAAACAATGTATCATTTTCTTTGGAGATAAACAACCAACTCTGACTAACTTAATCAGTAAGAGAATATCAGAAGGATATGGGAAAGCTTTAGATAAAAGAACCAGACAAGGAAAAGGCAGCTGCCACTGGAATGATTACACTCCGATCAAACTTAGATTATCTATCTACCTCCTGTGAGAGGGAAGTATCTAGAAGAAGCAAGTTTCATCCTCTGGGATTCCCTCAGCTTCTGGAGCATGGGGGCACATATCTTGATCTACAATCCTATTAAAATTACTCTCAGTGGGAGAGGAGTGATTCCTCAGAGGAAATTCAAGAATAATTAGGAAGAGAAAAAAGAATGTTGGGCAAGCAAAAAGACAAGAAATATCCATTCTATTATGTTTGACTAGAAGTAGTCCTGAAATAGAACAGAACAGGCTCCCACAAATCAACTTTTCTGCTAGAAATCAATTTAACCCTCCCTATCCTAGTTCTTCGCCACTGTACAAATGCCTACAGTGGTGGTGGTTCTCTTTCCTCAAACTAGTACTTTCTCAGTGTCTAAAAATATAGGTAAAACCACAATAGCTACAAAGAAAATAAAATAACTAGGAATATATTTAACCAAAGAGGTGAAAGATCAAGAGAACTATGAACCACTGGGGAAGAAAATTTTAGATGATGTAAAAAAAATGGAAAAACATATCATGCTCACAAATCAGCAGAATCTACATTGTTAAAATTTCCTTACTACCCAAAGTGATTTATGGATCCAATGCAATCCCCACCAAAGTACCAACGCCATTTCTCACAGATCTAGAAAAAAATAATTCTACACTTCATTTGCAACCGGAAAAGAGCCTGAATAGCCAAAGCAATCTTAAGGATTTAAGAACAAATCTGGAGGCATCACTTTACCAGTCTGTAAGCTATATCACAAGGTTATAATAACCAAAACAGCATTGTACTGGCACAAAAACAGAGACATCGACCAATAGAACAGAACAAAGAATTCAGATATAAAACCATCCACGTATTGGCATCTGATCTTTGACAAAGTAGAAAGCAATATACACTCAGGAAAAGAAGCCCTATTTAATAAGTGGTGCTGAGAAAATTGGATAGCCACATGTAGAAGATTGAAACAGGATCCATATCTCTCATCACTCACAAAACTTAATTCAAGATGGATAATAGACTTAAATCTAAGACATGAAACCATAAGAGTTCTAGAAGAAAATGTAGGGAGAACTCTTCTAGATATCAGCCTAGGCAAAGAGTTTATGAAGAAGACCCCAAGGACAATCACAGCAATAACAAAAATAAATAAATGGGACTTTATTAAATTAAAAAGCTTCTGCACAGCCAAGGAAACAATTAACAGAACAAACAGACAACCTACAGAATGAGAGAAAATATTCATATGCTATATGTCCAATAAAGGGCTAATAAACAGAATCTACAAAGAACTCAAGCAAATCAATAAGAAAAAAATCAAACAACCTCATTAAAAAGTGGGCAAAAGACATGAACAGAAGCTTTTCAAAAGAAGATAGACTAATGGTCAACAAACACATGAAAAAATCCTCAACATTACTAATTGTCAGAGAAATGCAAATGAAAACCACAATGAGATATCACCTAACCCCAGTGAGAATGGCTTTTATCAGAAAATCCCAAAACAATAGCTGCTGGTGTGAATGTGGAGAGAAAGGAACACTTATACACTGTTGTGTATTGGTGGGACTACAAATTAGTGCAATCTCTATGGAAATTAGTATGGTGATTCCTCAAAGAACTAAAAGTAGACCTACCATTTGATCCAGCAATCCCACTATTGGGTATTTAACCAAAGGAAAAAAAGTCATTTTATTAAAAAGACATGTGCACTTGAATGTTTATTGCAGTATGATTCACAATCGCAAAGGTGTGGAATCAACCCAAGTGCCCATCAATTCATGAGTGGATTAATAAAATGTGGTATATGGATACCATGGAGTGATACTCAGCCATAAAAAATGAATTATTACCTTTTGCAACAATCTGGATGGACCTGGAGATCATTCTCCTAGTGAAATAACACAAGAATGGAAAATCAAACACCACATGTACTCACTATTAAGTTAGAACTAACCAATCAGCACTCCTGTGCACAAGTGGAAGTAAAACTCAATAGTCAACATGCAGGTGGGAGGGGGAGAGGGAATGGGTGAAATCATACCTCATAGGTACAATGTGTACTATCTGGAGAATGAGCACACTTAGAACTTTGACTCAAGCAGTACAAAAGCAATTCATGAAATCAAAACATTTGTACCTCCATAATTCTGAGACAAAAAATAAACAAGTATGCTTTGTTTCTACAAGGAAATAATAAAAAAAAGAACAAAAATAAGCATATAAAACTTGAAGAATCTTAAATAAGCTATTGAAAGCATTTATTCATCGAACAGACAGTTTATTTTCAATTCTAATAATCTATAAGCCTAAATCTTGGAAAATTAAATATGAGAAAATTGAATAGGGTTATTATTTATTGAGTGCCTATTAGATACTTGGTGTTAACCTAATAAATCTGGAAAATGCAGTTTTAAAAGATCCTTTTATAATATCTCATGGCTTATGTGGAAAAATATGATCTGTATGCTGGCATCATTAGTTGAATTTGTAACTCTGAAAAAATGTTGTCAAAGGTAGTCAGGATAGTAAGTTTTGCAAACTTAAACAAGCTGCTCTAGAGATGTTTAAGTAGAGACTACAGGCCCTCATAGTAGAAGGATAATAAAGGGGACATTAGACGGGATGACTTTTGAGGTCCCTTCCCATTCTAAGATCCCATGATCCTTAAAACTGCAATTTGGAAAACATTATTTTGTGGCAGGCTAAAAATTTATATCCAATGACATGGTAGCTATATTATCAAAAAATGTTGGAAAACTAGGTCCTAAATGTATTCTCATGAACCTTGGTAACTATATTCCTTTAAACACAGTGTCTTTCCATAAAAGCTAATACCCCAGTTAAAGTTTTAAGGAACTGGGTGCTGATTTTGAATTCCGTATTTGCTACAATGACTTCAATAGCCACAAGGTGGCAGAATGTTGCACTGTGTTTCTAATTCACAAGACTTCAAAAAAGGAGTTCATGACATATTCAAAGGCAACTTTAATTGAAATTTTGAAATTTTGAATCCTTTTCATCTGTTTCCATGTGCCAGGTGCAGGCGTTAGACGGGAGAACTGAGATGTATATTTGGAGGTTCTTGGAAAGGGAGCTAACAGGATATAAAATTATGTATATTTAAAGAAAAACTCTTCATAGACAAAACTTACAATTTGCCTCTGTTCCAAAATTATAACAGCCTGATCATTGACTTCTCCAATAATTCTTGTAACATTTATCCTTTAACATTGAAACTGGTACAAATTCACAAAGCAACACTCCCATTCAGGTCCCTAAATCATGTAAAGGAGCAAAAACTATTTGATCTCTTTACAATGTTATAAAAATTCAAAGATTCATACTCTTGTGTTTATTCCCATACATTCGTACAAGTCACTGCCCCAAATGAATATTATTTCAGTGTTGTGAACGGGGGCAGGAGGCTTGCTTTCATTTTTCAAGCTCGGGCTTTAGAGATTTGATTATGTGATACACTTCCACTAAATTCATTCCTTCTTCCACTGAAAATGTAGTCTTTTTCAGGGCTCATGGGCTTTTTGATAGTGTCTGAACTGAGACATTCTACAAATTTCTTCTTCTTTCTACATATACTTAGAATACTGTCCCATCGTAATCAATAGACTAAATAGTATGCAGAAGGTGGTGCCTTCTTTGGGGAATTTTTAGATTCGAAATCTAAGAAAATCAGGACTGTGTTTTAGTAACCATTGTACCTCCAGGGCCTACAATAGTTTCTGGCACATAATAGATATTCAAAAAATAGTGATCAAATAATAAAACTTATATGCACACTTATCAAATGGAAAAGACCTATACCTTGAGTCCATTGAGTACCTAAAATTTAGACCTGCAAAAAAAGGTGTCCCAAAAGCTGCCATATATAGGGAAATGGGAAATTATAGCTAAATGTACCTATATTTACAAAATATTCATTGCAAAATTTTTCCTTTGTATTAAGACTTTTGGGACATCCTGTAGTAGTTGGTCAATAATTGTTAGTTGAATTATCAATGAAAAGACCTATATGCTTCCATAATTTTGTGTTTCCTCTTTTAAAAGTTGATGTAGAAGCTCAATCAATCAAGACATAGTTATTTACTATTATTCAGCAACCCTTGCTTTAATTCTGTGAGTAACCCCAACGAAAATCAACGTCTACCCCCAAGGAATTAACTGTTTTTGGCAGAGACAAAACATAGGAGGCAATAATTGAATCAGAATAGCATGTTGCTTTAACAAATTTAGGGGTTCTTTTGCATTTGTTTTTATTGCTTTCAAAGTAATAAAAGTAAATACATATATGCAAACATATACAAACTGTCTGGAAAAGGTTAGAATCTTCTAGCCTACCCTATTCTTTTTTAACTCCTGACACTCATCTGGGAATTGTCTCTACTTTAAATTATTTTTTAGGTTATCTCTGAACCACAATATGAATATACCTCTAATTTTTGACTTATCAACTTTAGTATCTATTGATTTCCACACACAAAATATGAAGATTTAAGTCACTCATGCTACACTCCTACTCCTAGTTTCTCTTATGTTTGATATTGATAATATTATTTCAGTCCTGATATAAATTATCTCTGTAACTAATTTCTTAAAATTCTGTTTCTTATTTTGTCAATATTCAATAGGTTTTCTGAACTCCATGCTTTGTAAGATGTCAACATTAGTCACTATTCTTCCTTCAACATCCTCTCTTCTGTTAGCTAAACTTTTGCTTCTATATTTTTAAGACTGTTCATATTTATGTTTTGTCATGTAACAATGCCTTCTATATTTCAGTATAGGTTATCTCTACAAGTTGGCAATCAATAAATGGTTTTTATATTGGAATTATTCTGTAAATATTGTTCAGTGTCAGTCCACAAAATATGTTAGCATCAAACATTCTTTTCTCTGCACATCCAATGCTATGAGCCTTGGATCACCTGGGGCAGAATGTTTCTCACATTGAGTTCAAACGGGCATTCCTTTCCTCACGAACCGTGCATTTAAAAATGCATCAACATTTGTTTTATATTTGTATTGTCTAGTTTGCTTTGCAGTTTGTGTCATAGGTCCTGGAATATACAGCCCTTCCTCAGCCCTTCCAGAGTTTCTATCTGCTTTCGTCGTCTTCTTACACCTTCGTGTGTTTACTTACTTACAGACTCTTGACTAAATCGTTTATCCATCAAGTCACTGTTTCTCTAAGCTTCTTTTAGAAGATTCTGAACTTCTTTTATCTAAACTGCTTGCTTCCCAGACCATTTGTACTTATGTTATTTTGGGACTCCCCCAAACTACCTTTGCTCTCCTGAGTTGACTCACTTTTCCTGCACCTGCGGCTCCCTCTTCCTGGCTTTGTTCCTGCATCGAGTACAATCTCGTGAAACTTCCAGTGTAAGCGTGCAGGGGATGCAAACTTTCTCAGTGCTCAGACCATTAGAAATATCTTTATTCTTATACTTGATTGGTATAGAATTATGGATTAGAAAAGATTTCCCTCAGAATTGAGAAAGCATTGTTCTATCATCCTCTACATAGTGGATCTCATTAAATGTTTGGTGAATTAACAAGAGCCCAGAAACTTTCTTGCTCTTTTAGAAGTTAATTTTTATTTCTGATATTTGATCAACATATGGTGGTTACATGTCTGAAAATCTAGACATAAAATTGAACATTAGCCTTATCAACTTGAGTGGTGTGGGGCATGAGGAAGGGAGCCATAACTCTGCCTAAGGTCAGCTATCTCTTTAGACCACCAAGGCAGACTTGCCTGGCTACTACTTCATGTCTGTAAATAAAAAGAGGATTTGGGATCATGAGTGAAACTTTCACTTTCTTAAAGTAAATTTAAGTTACCCTTAATACCAAGATGACCAATTACTTTGCCCAAATTGATTAGCTGTTTTGAATTAATAAGTTTTTTAAAAGACTCAATCATTTTTCTCTCTAAGTATAAAGCTTTCATTTGAGGAGGAAAGGGGAAGGTGGATGGAGGAGTGGAAACCCACATGATTTTTAAACTATAGTTACTTTGGAGAGCAATATACTACATAGATTATAAAGCACCCAAATCACCTACAATGAAAGCTAAAAATTTTACAAAATGCCAGATACTAAATTTAACGTGGTCAAGAGGGAAAATACAATTACAGAGAAATAGTTGTATATGGGCTCATCACCAGTATATATAATTTATAAAACTTGACAAAACACTATTTTTAAATTAGAATAAGTGATAAGCTAGTACAAGTTTAATTTAACAAAAGCAAATTATGAATTACTTTGTGGGCCCTTATTGCATACCATACAGTGTACTTGATGTTCAAATTCTTTATTTATTGGAGCTTCATAACGAGTTTGCAGTCTGTGAAATGATTCTTATTTTACAAATACTAGGGCTTGGCTAAGAAAGTCTATGTGATTTGAGTAAAGTCACACAGGTAGTAAATTAGAGTTAGGACCCCAAACCTTCCTTTTGTAAGTTCCATGTTTTCTATATTTACCATGCTGCCTTTAACTCTATGCCATTCCATGTGAATACCCATTTTCTGAATATCCAAGTTTTCTAAAATATATTTCTATAATGAAATATTAAAATTTTAGCTCTTCTCTCTTCCAAGGAACCCAAATCACTTTGAAAAATGACTAATATTATTCTCATAACATCTTTCATCGGTTCAAACACTATGATCGCCAATCCAACTTGAGAATTGATAGTCTTTCCTAGATTAAAAAAAAGGCACTGTTCTAATCACCTATAGGTACTTACCTAATCTCCCCAACTATCTTATCAAGCAGGTATTATTGTTGTCCCTGTTTTATAAGTACAACTGTAATTTCTTATTTCTTATATGAAGGTAGTTACATGGCACAACCCATCTATTTTATTATTTAGGTAACTTAACTCATAGGAAAATGATTAAGTAGAACAAATATATTCAGACAATAATTTCATTCATCATGATTAAATGGAACCAAGTTGAGCAAAATTCAACTTCAAAAATTGAAAAATATTAAATCAGCCACAGAACATTCAAGTCAGCTAAAATACACAGAGGTAGGTGACTTTAAGCAACATAATACAATCGCTAGTCAAGGTAAGAACTATAAAGACATATCAACAAATATATACCTTTAGTTTGTTTGCTTTGAGATTTTTTATTTTTACACTATATGAATATATCAAGTAGTACATAAATTCTCTCTTTCCCACAACATTCCTAATTTTTACCTGAAAGTGTAAAAATTTTAACCAAGAAGTTAATTACACAGAAAAAGAAAAATACTACAACCTCTTGCCCCCATAAGCAAATAAATAGCCAGCTATGGTTAGTTAGTATTCTGCTTTGTTGCCTAGCTCCCAAAGCATCTTTGATGAAGAGACATGTCTAAAGGTAACTATTCAATGGCAGGCCCTTGGCTAGATGTGGTGGTGTATGCAAAAGATAAACAAAAGACAATTACCCTAGACCAAGAAGTATACAGTCTATATGTGCTGTGAACGTCAAATGTCAGAATTACATTTGTATGAAAAATTATGATTTAATATCTAAAATATCCCTTTGCCTTACCTATACTTCAGTATATTTTCATCATTTATTTTAACTTTACTCAGAAGACCAAAGGATATGTATTAATATTACCTGAAAGCAAATTGAGCTACAAACATAATTCTTCAGATTTTGCTTTTCTACACTCTGATGAAGTCTCAACACCATAACATGGGCGTCTGACCTGTGACTGGAGCCTTGCTACTGCCCCTGTGTCAAAGCCCGTGTACATGTTCTTGGGATCCAATTCTAGGGTAATAAGTTTTAATAATTATTTAATAATTTAATAATTATTCTCTTCCAGCAAAAAATGTCTCATTTGTTTCTTGGAGTTAATGCTTCCCATCTTCAAAACTATTATCAAAACCAGGGATAAAATATTTTTCTTAACCTAAATTTTCCAAATTCACCTAAAATATTTTGGACTTTCATGTTACATTTCTATATCATTCAGCCCTTCAGCTAAATCTGAAAAACAAATTTTGTGGTTTGCACACCTCTTAAAGCTAGTACTTTCAGATGTCTTCATCCTTAGAGATTTAGAACCCAGCTACTCATAATTCCCAACTCTCGACCAGAAATAGCTGTGAATCAGAACAAAAGCTCCCTTTCACATCCCGCTTGCCTATTGGTCCACCCATGTTAGACTTTTCTATCCTGCTGTGGTCTAACACTGCACTATAAGTGTAATCACGCATTGGGGACATATAATGAAAAACAGCTTTGCTAACAAACATGTACTTAATTTATCCTATGGACATACAGAATTCCAACAGTAACAGGGCCTGGGAGGGAAGAACAATATAGTTTGGATGGCCATGTCATTAATTACCAGGATGCTACATATCCTATCAGGTGAACTAAACTAAGTCTTTAAAAATCATCAATCCCAAAGCACCCAGACAAACAAAAATATATCTCTTCCACCTTTTAGTAATTTTCCAAGTTGCCTACAGGAGGAACATTATAAGTGTGGTCTAATAACACAATACCTCCAACTGTTCTTTGGTTTTCCATTGTTTGGTGTGTGTGTCTTTTGGTGTTGTAGAGAAGGTGGGTGGGAAGGCTGTTTTCTACAAGTGGATAATGGAAAAGTGGGTAGCTATTTCTTTTTAATTTACAGGTGCATAATTTATTTAAATTAAAAGTTATTTATTTTAGATTGCAATTATTTCAGTACTCTGCATTTCCAGAAATGTCATGGTTTGGAGGAACCCATCTCTAAACCAGCAGCAAAGGAAACTGAAGCAGCAAAGGAAAGAAAACCTTATAACAGAGGAACATGCGATAAGTGTGGTAAGAAAGAAAGGAAAATAAGGATAGAAAAGTAATTGAATAATAAAAAGTGGATATCAGAGATTGAAAGTAGAAATATGCAGAAGCCATGTGTCTTTGTTATTAAAGAAATAATTATGAGTAATCATAATAAATACTGTAATTCTTGCTTCTGCTTAAATGTGTATTCCTTTTTACACTAATCTATATCAAAATTTGTGGATGCTACTCTTAGACTCTGAGGGTGTTCACTTTTCTCTCTGAAATATTTAGTTTAGAGACTGAGTTTGTTTATCTCTACTGAAGGATGTGCTTTTTTTCCAGTCCTTCACATAGACTGGGCTATTATCTCTAAAAGTCTTTGTGAAAGAATGTGTCAGCTCCCAACCTGCATTTTATTTTCTGGAAAGAATGAGAGAGCACCATGGATATCTCTATAGCTAATGTTGCTGGGAGGATTAATTTGATAAGAACTGACTGATATTTTTGAAGTTTCCTCAGCAAAGCCCAATACAAACAGTATTTCATTGTATTCATTATTTCTTTGTGTTGTTTAAAGTTTGTAACCAGATTAAATGAGAGTTTAAAACTTGGCTACTTTGCTTAGCTTTGTAAAGCAAATATAAATGTGAAATTACTAGTGAACAAGAGACAGAGGGAGAGGGAGATGGAGAGAGAGAAAGAGAGAGAGAGGGTCTGAGTTTTTTAATTCCTGTTGTTCAATTAAACTTTCACAAAAACCTGTCCCAAATCAACAACAAAATGCTAAATTGAGATTTTTCTGTATGTGCAATATAAATAAAAATACATTACGTGATATGTGTTGTTTTGTATTCATTGCATGCTTAATTTTCTCTTTGGTCCTTAGTAATAAGTTTTATTCACATTGGAATAAAATTTAAAGAAATTTAGAATTGATTTATAGTCATAGCCCTTGCAGTTTAAGCATGACAATATCTTTTCATGTTATCTCTTTGAAGTTTCCAAGACAACTGGATTTATCTTCCAGAATAATTTTGCACATTTTCTTCATTTAAATCAGCTAAATCAATGTGAAAAATAACCACGATTATTTTAATACTTGTCTCTTTTTTGAATTGATGCACATCTAGCCTTTGTCAACAGAAATAAAATTGTTATTCATAATTCCTACATTACAGAAATGGGCTAGCTCTTGAAGGAACATCAAATTCAACTCATGAACATTTTAAACACTTCAGATTATGTATGGGCTCACTTCAAATTCATGAGGTAACAACATGCAAATAATTATCTTTTAGAATGTTATAGCTCAAAAATGCTAAAAACAGCTATTCCAACTTGATTATGACTTAGCAGTATCATTTATGTATAGATGTTTGATATGAATATTCAGGACGATAGTTTTTAATATTGCCTTCAGTGGTATAATCATCCCTGGTTGCCATATGTAGCATAATCCATCCCAGTTACAAAGGAATGCTTCCCTAGATGACTTACCCAGAATTACATGAGCTACTTTTTCATAGCCTTGCCATCCAATTCTCTGATTAATCAAGACTCTAAGAGAGATTAAACCTTAAAACCAAGATGTGAGAAAAAAAAGTCAAGGAATACTATGCTAATATAACTTAGTGAATTATGAGTTCCACTAATAAGAGTGTCTACTGGCCAGAAATTATTTACTGAATGTCAGCCATAAACAAGGCACTGTTTTGTCATAGGAAGGGGCTATAAAATATTAATATGATAGCTGTCACCATTTATTAAATACTTAACTCCATGCCAGACACTGTACTATACCTCCTATATGTTAGTGTGGGCATGCTTGGATGCCAGGATAGAAAATCTAGAACTGATTCTATAGAATTCTGTCAACCTTTAAAGTATGGGGACAGGGAGGTATCAGGACAAACCACATAAGTTTTGAGAGCAGTGAAAGACAAAGCTTATTCTGTCAGCAATGTGTATGGACAGTTAAGAGAGCTCAAGATTAATGGCAAGAGGACTGCCAGGTGGTAAACAGGAAGGGCTTAACCCAGCACAATGTGGGTGGAATGTGAAGCCAGGGCTGAGATGAGAAGCAATGGGATAAATTACAGGGCCCGGTGGTCACCTGGTCTTAGAGACTATGAGAAAGAAGTTAAAGATAAAGCTGAAATCCCACTTTGGTGAATTTATTTCACAAATATATTTGTACACTTATGGAGTAATAGGTTTGTAACTAGTCAGAAAACAATAGGTGATGCTGTGGTAACAACAAAATCTCAAGGGCTTAACATGATGACCATTTATTTCTCACTCATCACAGTTAGAGGTTACTGGGGAAGCCCTCCTTCATTTTATAGCCATCCATCTGGAACACGTGATTTCTAAGGAGTCTGGCAGGTGGAAAGACTGGTGAAGAGTTGCAAAGAATAGTTTTAAGGGTCAGGCTCAAACTGGCTTACATTAACTCTATTTTTATCTCATTGGCTAACCAAGACACATGTCTCCGTCCCACTACACACAAGGTTAGAAATTTGGGAGTACCCATATATTCAGTGAACACTAATGCCACTACATTTAGTTGTAAAAGCAAATGTTTAGAAACAACTCAAATACCCATCAATAGAGATATACTTAAATAAATTATGCTACATCCATACAGGGAAAGCACTGAAAACAAGCGCTGATATGGGAAAATCTTGATATCATTCAGTGAAAAAAATTAGAATGCAGACATGTATGTATGTTACATTTTATATAAAAAGGAACAAATACATAACTAATCAACACATAAATGCACATAT
>NW_012141636.1:2026939-2082617 GCF_000956105.1 Propithecus coquereli
CAAGGGCAACACACCTAACCTAATCATCTGTACCACGGGAAGGGCGGCAGGGGGAGGGGGGAGGAGGGAGGAGGGATCGGGTATTTGTATACACAAGGAGTGCAGTGCGCACCACCCGAAGGATGGACATATTTGAAACTCGGACTTGGAGGGGGGGACCAAGGGTAACACACGTAACCTAAACATCTGTACCCCATAATATGCTGAAATAAAAGAAAAAAAAAAGGAACAAATACAAAATATACTTGATTGAATTATTAAAAAAAAAAAAACTATGAAGGGATACGTGAGCAACCAAAGACAATTGTTACTCATTTGGGGAAGGGGTTGGATGAGGTAGACTATCCTTTCAAACGGTCTAGTTTAATTTTTATCCATAACCAAGCCCAAGCAAATGGTTTTGGTATTTTATCTTTCCAACAATCTTTACATTACATTTTAACATCAAGTATCAAGCAATAGATATCTCACTATAATCTAATAACCAATGATTCCAAGCATGATTGCAAGCTAACAAACTCTAAGACAAACCAAGTCTTGAATGCTAGCAGAGATGTGGATTTGTTTGGATACTTTCTGAGCATTTAACAATGACACTACAGCTGATTTGTATTCTGAGACTTTTTAAAGAAAAGAAACAAAATGAGATGCTGATTATTTTCCCTTGAATTGTTTTTTCCCAAAAGCCCAATTTAAATTTAGCTTGGGATTTTCTGTTAATGTTAAAAAAAAAAAAAAAAAGAGTCAAAGCAGCTGTTTACAGTTTAGTGTGCTAGAATCTGGCTCATGATGGATTGGAAATTTTGTCTGCTAAGTTTACAAAGAGAACCTTAAGTGTCACCCGAGTAGGTTCTTCATTTCAGGGGAATCCCAGTGTGTTTCTGGAAATGAGGAAACAATCTCATGTAGCCAGTTGTCCTCTGTGAATCTCAGTTTTCCTACCTATACAACAAGGATTATCTGCCCCTAAGGGGATCTTTGTGAAGAGTCAATGATGATGAATACATATGTCAGAGATTTGTACACTGATAAGCACTAAATATGATATTTTTTTCCCCAGGGAAGCTTTCCTTTATGCCTTAAATAAGACTTGGACCTCTTGTTAACCTGCTTCCATTATACCCTTATGCCTCTTTTTCCAATACTTAGATGTTTGCTTTTTCTATCCTCTGCTAGTGTACAGTGCCTCACGCACGATTATGTTCCAAATGCTTACTACAAAGTCAGTCATGTCATGTAGCCCAATATTTCATTGTTGAATTAAATAAATAACTGCAAGCATTCTCTATCCTCTCTTTGATTCACATTCTTTCCTCACCATCAGCACTAAACACTAGAGACCCTCAAAGTGGAAAGGACATCTGGGAGAGTCACATGCCAATGGTTCAGCTCTTCAAGGGCAGCGGGCTAGACTAGATAACCTTTAGCATGTCCTTCTCCTATTATGTTTATGTAATCATTTGGGGCATCAAACAATAAGAAGGTTAATGAAAGACAGACTGCCCTAAAATGAGTATTCTTACCTGGAAATTAGAAGTTCTGGGTTTTCTTTTCAGCTATTGACATTCAACCATGTGATGTTAGCACTTATCTAATTTACCTACTGCTTTAAATTTCCCACTTATAAGCTATAAGTTAAAAAAAAAAAAAAACTCTTTTACTTACAGCTCCACTTTTCCCGTATATAAAATCTCAGGTAAGTGAAGAGTTCTCAGGAATGACTTTGAAGATAATCTATAATATAAATTCAAAATACTGTACTAGGTTTACATGGACTAAATAGCTTTGTAGTTGGTTTTCTTTGCAAAAATTAGAAACACTAGCAGCAAAATTCCTTAATCCTGCCTCTTCAGAGAAAGTTTTCATAAAGGATGCTTTAAAACAAATAAATAAATGATGGAATTGTACTGTGATTTTTTTTTTTTTTAAACCACAAGGAAAGAAACATTCTGTACCAGACAGCACAGTTGCTTTTCTGAATGGGTACTGACTGAGAACTCTTCTACTTAATTGTGATAAATTCACTTAAGACCAAGACTCAATATTTTACATGTTTTGCAAATGTCTGTGATTTATGTGCACATATCGAGGAGAAAGCACACTTCACAGAAATTAAGGAAAGAAAATACCTCAGTAAGCCTTTCTGCTTAAGAGGTACAACTAGGCCTCCTCCCTGGTACAGATGAAAGAGTTGGCGAAAGCAAGCTTTCTTGTGAGTCATCCTAATGTCATTGTGAATAAAGGCTTTGCATTCCAGTGGACTGGGCAGCTATCAACCTCCACCCCCACAAAATGAAAAATCTGTAAAATTCTGTTGAATTACCACAACCAGAGATGTTCCTCTCTTCATGGAACGCCTGTATCTTGTGACTGCAAAATACCTTTTCTGAGAATAACTTAAGAGTTTGGGAGCCAAATTGTGGTTTACATTAAATAAAAGGTCCTAGATTTAAGGAACCAGAAGAGGTTTAATTTTAAATATAACCTGTATTAATATTTTTTACACTATCTTTATTCATAAGAATAGCAGTTATTGTTCATTGAATACTTCCTATGCTGCATACATTATCTCATTCAAACAACACAACATCCTTCTTGTTAAGTACCTTGATTTCCAACTAATGAGTGAAGAAATTTAAAAATAAAAGACAATACCCAATAGAAGGCAAAATGCTAGCAAGAATAAAGGGAAATTTGAATTACGATTGATGTGATTCCAAAGTCCTTGCTTTCAATTATTATATCCACTGCCTTTCTTTATTAAAAGCTCTCTGTAGGAGATTGCTAATTTTTTTTTTTTTTTGAAAACAGGAAAGGGGTATGGGAATCATATTGACTAATAAAATAATCACTTCATTTTAAATCAAACTTCTGAGACAATGCTATGTCACCAAATTGTTTCATTGGTTTTCTGGACCCACAAGATGACGACTTTTCCCAGCCTTGCTTGCAGTTAGGTTGCCACCATTAATTGTATTCTGCCAATGGAATGTGAACAGAGATGATGGGAGCCGTGTCCAGGCCTCCTCGTGAAACCAACTGTACAATGCTCCATGCTCTCACTCTATTTTTTGGCAATCTTAGAAGTCAAGCGATGAAAGTGACAGTGACCAAATTGGAGAAGCAGAGGTTTCTGTATGACTATGTGGTCCACATTCCCATCATCAACTCAATGGACTCCGAGGGCTATAGGTTTTCATGGCATTGTCACTGACGTTTGTTGTTTGTTACCATAGTTAGCTTACACTGCCTCATATACCGCCCTTTAACCATGAGAAAGAGTATTTGATGAAGCCACTAATGTCATGCTGACATTTTCAATTTCTTCTCTACTTTTAAGGACTCAGGCTTATTGCTGGATTTTATGAGTTGTAATAACTACTAGTCTAGTTTAGAAAATGTTTTCGTTAGTCTATGGAAATTAATAATGGTTTTGTTTTTATCAGGGACAAATGAACTATAATTTGTTTTGATGCAAAAATCAATTATATGTGAATTCTTTCTTCACAATACTTTATTTTTATAACAATGAATGCTATCTAGGGAAAATAGACTGTGGGAAGTGATATTGTCACTTAAAACAGTTCATATCTGAAAGGTCTCTTTGTACTTTTGCTACAGTTCTTTCAACCAGATGATATACAGAGCTTTAGCAACATATAACAAGAATTGAAAGAAATATAACTATGACAGGGTAATTGTAGTGGATTCATCACATCACCTACAGAGGGAGTGCTAGCCGAATGTTATGCTTGAAAGCTTTTAAAAACAGAATATCTTTTTTTAAAAGACAGAATCAGAAAGGTACTAGAACAAGAAACAAACCAAAGAGGAAAAATGTCAAGGAACAAGAGAAAGAGAAGGCAGATACTAGTAGTACTATAATGAAATAGAGTGGAACTCACGCTGACATCTAGGGTTTTGTAAATAATAATTAGGATTAATGATGACCAGTAAGCCAGAAAGGACTAGGTTCTTCATCCACTTGCACCCCTCAAACTAGGTATATGAGAATGAGGATTTTTTAAAGACTCTCCAGCCTTAGTATAGAATTTGCAATATATATTTCTTTGCTGATTAAAACCTATTTTCATATCTTCATTGTAAGGATGTGTTAAACACTCCAGCCATGTGGTTGATATTCCCAGATGTTTTAGGTTGACAGCAAAGGTAAATCAAAAAAAATAACCCAGATACACCATTCACACTCCAGTGAAGAATAGAGTTAGTAACAGGTTTATACAATTCTTATTGTGCAAAATATGAGTCCATATGATCTATGTTTTAATATCAGCTGCAATATTCTGGGTCAGCCCAATTTATGAACCACAGTATGTGTTCTATACCCAGAATTACTGCTGACTCAAACACTCTTAGTAAAGAAGAGCTGATTTTTATTTAGACTTCTACGGTGAATTCATTTTCAGAACTCTGTTACACTTTCTCAGCTACAGCTTCACATATTCACCTTTTAATATACACATATTATAGATAAAGAATAAATAAGGGTTGGTGTGCATAAAAATGGAGAAATCACTAACAAATTAATTAATTAGGATCTTAATTGTGTCTCTCATGAGGTATACACCTCTCTTAGCCCAAACAAGAACCACAGCCTTTTTCAGACAGATCATCACATGAAAATAAGGACTGCAAATGCCTGGAATGCCTGTCCTCATCCTCTCCACTGCCCTGCAGGGGCCCCTTCCTCTATAATCTTTTTACCACCCCCCCGCCCCCCCACATACACACTGACCCTGAGAAGCCTTCTCTGGCCTCCTCAGGGGACTCCTTTTTAATCTCATAGCCCTTTTTAGATACTTTCACTTCAGAGTGTCTCAAATTGTGCTACATGCTTATTTCTCTCCCCCTTAACTAGATGGTAGGCTCCTAGATGACAGGAGCCTTGATGACATTTTGATACTCAATAAAATTTGTTCAATGAATAAAAGTCAGTGAAGAGTGCCTATTCTTTGTTTTTCAGTTCTACAAAAGTCCAAGGAGCTTGCCTGTGCTTAAATCTGGCTTCACTGATAAACCTGAACCTTTGCTCAACAGATATGGCCCACTACCTTTGGCTATATGCATAGTAGTCTCCTGAAACTACTTGCCCTTGTTTCTCGTTGTATCAACTGCTAGAAATATTGTGTTCCTTGCCTCTCTAAGGAAGTCTGATTTTTTTTTTTTTTTTTTTAACAGTGATAGATACTCTACTGCTCAGTCAATACACGCTTGAAAATCCTGCTATGTTCACCTACTTGGGGGAAACTAAAACAAATATGGCATCCTTCCTATACTCAAGAAGCTTATAAATGGTTTGGGAAGGCAGGAGATTTAAATATAAAAATATAAGGCCCAAATTATAATGATCAATAATTTTAGGTTTGCCTACTGCTTTATAATTTCAAAAGGAGATATATAATCTCATTCAATACTCATCATCCCTTAGTGAGATATTAAGTCTACCTGAAGTAGTTGCATTTCATAAAGGAAACATGAAATTTATTGGCTAAATATGTTAGGTATCATTCCTCTTTTATAAAAACAGACTTGTTAAGATTAACTAGACCACATAGTTGATTGAAGAGGTAAAGCCACAACTGGAAGTAAAGACTGCTTTACTTTAGCCTAGTCCTCTTTTGGCTTTACTGTTATCCTGTTTGTCTCAGGGCTTCAGTTTAGTTCTGACAAACTTTAGTTTGTTTCTCTGACATGTCTTCTTAGGCCTCTATGTCCATTCTAACAGGAGAGCCCCCCTCACCAAATTCCTGATTGGTATTTATCTAGAAGCTTGACTATCACTATTGCTTTATTACCAAAAATACAGATCAGAATTTGAAACTAAGCTTCCTCCTCTCAAATGATAACTCACTCTTTCATTAAAATTCTTGAATTCTGTTAGCGTATGGTCAAAAAATAGATTAGACAGATTTTAGACATTGTTTTATGTTTAGGGAATTTTTTCTAATATTTGTAGTCCTGTGTATGTATCTTTTTCTAAGTAACAAACATTAGTAGAAGTTTTCAGAGTACAAAATTCTGAATTACTAATTTTGTCTCTGTCCCATCTACTACAATAACATCATCATCATCATCATCATCACAATAACCCTCCTCCTCCTTCAACATGGCTAACATGGTTAATATTCATTAAGCACTTAACATGTACCAGGCCCATGGCTGATTCCTTCATTTAGTCTAATCCTCGTAATAGCCCTACCAAGTTAATACATTTCTGTTTCATTTTATGGTTGAGAAAACAGAACCCTGGAGAGATTAAATATTAGGTCATTAAGTATGGAATGTCTGATTTCCTTAAGTACTAAGTTTGACGGTTGATATCCCTGACATTTCACTTTGACACTTCTTTTTTGGTTTTGTTTTGTTTTGTTTTTTGTGAAGACACATCTTTATTCTTTCAAATACATGTTTTGGCTTGTGATTATCTTTCCAAATTTTTTAGAGCAATTTTTGTGAAACCATGGATAACTTAAAAATTCGTGTTATTTTTGAATATGAGATCTTTCATGGAGCCAGTGCAGCACAGACAGCTCAAAATATCAGCGAGTATTTGGGTAGGATGTAGCTAATGAACGCACAGTACGTCAATGGTTTGAGAAATTCTGTTCCGATCATTACAACCTTGAAAACGAGCCATGTGGGTGACCTGAGACCAAGGTGGATAATGACAAGCTGAAAGTTGTAGTGGAAGCGAATCCATCTCAACCTGCATGTGAATTAGCAGCAAGGTTTGACATTACTATTCCGACAATATTGGACCATTTGAAACAAATGCACAAGATAAAGAAGCTGGATAGATGGGTACCCTCATGAATTAAATGAGCATCAGGAGAAAAATCATCGCGAAGCTTGCCTTTCTTTGCTGTCACAACATAGAGGTGAACCATTTCTACATTGTATTGTTACATGTGACGAAAAATGGATTTTTTTGACAATCACAAACATTTGGCACGGTGGCTGGATAAAGATGAAGTGCTGAAACAGTCCAAAACCAAACATTCATCAAAAAAAGCTAATGGTGTCTGGTGATCCAGCACTGGTATCCACTACAGCTTCATGAAACAAGGTCTGTCAATTGCAGGAGATGTCTACTGCAACCAGTTGGATAAAATGATGAGGATGCTTGCGATTAAGCAGATGAGATTGGTCAATGGAGACAGGCCAATTTTCTTGCAAGACCGCATATCGCAAAAAACAATGCTACTGAAACTACAGAAGCTGGACTTGGAAACTCTCTGTCATCCACTGTATTCACACCAGACCTTGCACCAACTGATTACCACTTCTTCTAGGCTTTGGACCACTTCTCGCAATGAAAAATATTGAATTCTCAACAAGCTGTGGAAAACGTCTTTCACAATTTCATTGCCACTCGCTCTCCAGGCTTCTTCACTGCTGTCATAAGCAAGCTATCAGTAAGACGGCAAAACTGTGTCGACAGTTTGGGCACACACTTTGATTAAGTATACTGCTTCTTGTTTGAGATAAATAAACTAAACTTTTGATTTGAAATTGGACATTTCATATTTAATGACCTAATAACTTTCCTGAGGTCAGACAGCAAAAAAGTTTTTTAGACGGTAAAACTCTACAAAGAGCTACATAGACCAGCTTCTAGCGTAGAAGATGCATAGCATATTGAAGAAAACCATAAGTTCTTCAAGGGCAGAGCCTAACAGTTTCTCCTACCACATGCCTTCAAAATACCCTGTACTTTTTCCTTCATGATGCTATCACAACTTATCATTATATACTTACTTTTGTGATCATTTGTTTAATGTCCTTCTTCTCCCTGGTCTGTTTCTTCAATGAGAACGAGGACTATTTCTGTTTTGCTTATCTCTGTTCACCCAGTGCTTAGCAGAGTGCCTAACACATGGTAGGTACTCTATAAATAGCTGTTGAATAAATGAATCTCCTTTGGCCCCATTGTCAAGGCAGCTTCATTGAATATTTCTTTAGTGCACTTAATATTTTAGTACCAAACATAAATATCTATAGAGCTCATTTCTGGCAGAAGAAAAAAGCAGGCTGGACCCATTCCTGGTCTCTTTGTCTCAGTCTTTGTGCTTAGCATCAGGGTTACTTTGGGTGCTGACCCCAAATAACTTTGCTACTTTCTAGCTACAGATACACTTTTGAAGAGAACTAAATCATCTTCATATCAGCTATCTTTGATTTGCATGTTTGAAGCAGACGAACTTTCATAAAGTATAGACACTAATATGAATTTCAATAACAAATTGTACTTTTCTAATGAGTAACCTATACATTTTGAAAATTATGTTTTTAATGTCAAAAATAAAACTTGAGCCTTGTTTTTTCCCTAGTACATTAGAGTTTTCAGATAAGCCATTCATCTCTGTGGTCCAATGGCTTAATCAAAACTAAATTCCTTGGAACTTATTTCCATCAAAAGAAATTTTGAAAATATGGGGAAGAGTAGAAAAAAAGAAAGAAAAACTCAATTTAGGCAGAAGAATTAGCAGGCATCATATTCATCTAGGCTAGTATTTTAAGAGGGATAAAAATGTGTCTATATTATCCCTCTCAATCTTTCACCACAGTGGGGGAAGTTATTGCTAAAGAACAAGTTCAAGGCCACTGCATGATTAAGGGTCAGAGTTAGAATTTTTCTCCAGGTTTGACTACAGATCCCAGGTTCTTTCCTCTGTATTGGTGTTCTCAAGCTTTAATATGTATCAGAATTACCTAGAGGGACTTTTAAATCACAAAACACTGAGTGCTACCCTCAGAGTTTCTGATTCAGTGCAAGTCTAGGGTGAAGCCTGATTATTTGCATCTTTACAAGTTCCCAGATATTACTGATGCTACTGATCTGGGGATGACACTTCAAAAACCATTGCTCTACACTATGCAGATGGAACATCCTTTTTTGACATAATACATATATACCATGACCAGTTATTTTGGAATTCTGATGAATAATTCACAAATTTGTGATCAAGTTTTTTGGTAACAACCTTTATTGTCTAATATGATGACAGCCTTTGCCTATTGCCCAACGATATATATTTTTTTGTTTTGTTTTGTTTTTTGTTTGTTTTTTTTGAGACAGAGTCTCACTCTCTGCTGCCCGGGCTTGAGTGCCGTGGCGTCAGCCTAGCTCACAGCAACCTCAAACTCCTGGGCTCAAGCAATCCTTCTGCCTCAGCCTCCCAAGTAGCTGGGACTACAGGCATGCACCACCAGGCCCGGCTAATTTTTTCTATATAGTTTTAGTTGTCCAGCTAATTTCTCTTCTATTTTTAGTAGAGATGGGGTCTCGCTCTTGCTCAGGCTGGTCTCAAACTCCTGAGCTCAAACGATCTGCCCGCCTCGGCCTCCCAGAGTGCTAGGATTACAGGTGTGAGCCATCGCGCCCGGCCCCAACGATATATATTCACAGGTTCACAAATCTGTTTCAATTACGGTTTAGATTTTTACACTCATGCACCTCTTTAGGTCTGATGATAGTATTTGGGCATTACTCTCACATACATCAGCTCACTCAATCTTCACTACTCTGTGACCTAGGCAAGGCAGGTACTAGTATCTTCATTTCACAGACGGGAAATTTAAGGCTAGGAGATATTAGGAGTGGCAACATAGATTATATTACTAATAAATAACAGAGATAAATTCAAATTTTGCTCTTTTAATTACAAATCCGGAGCTTTTTCCACTACCAGCACTGCCTTCCTATCCAAATCATTTCCCGATAAGTCTTTCATGCCCCTGCCCAAAAAAGGAGAGGGTTGGTAATACAAAATTAACTCATAGTAGACCTTCTATATCATAGCATAAGCTACAGAAAAGGAGGGATTTCCCTCTCCCCAGCCCAATTATCTTTTTTTTTTCTTGAGTATGCAGTGCTATAAAGCAATGCTCTCAGTCTGCTTTTCTTTTTTTTTTTTTTTAAATATCTCATATTTCACCATTCTTGAGTTCATTTTCTGGAAGACATCCTCTATCGGTAGGAACAGATGGTTCAGTTGATTGCTAATAGGACATGAAGGTAATTGTTAGTAGGTTAACATTTAAAACGCAGCCCATTTGGGAGTCACCCAAAAACTGCTACAGTAGTGACACAGCTATTCATGGCATGCAGGCAAGACATCATGTGGTTATCCGTTTGCATTCCAGGACATCAAATTTATAGCCTGTCTCAAAGATTTGTAACAAAGACCAAATAAAACGAAGAATTGACAATGCTACGAAGTCGAAGTCTTTAAACCTCTCCTATGTTCCTTGACAGCAAATCAATTGCCTGTTATTGTTCATTTTACCTCCATAATATTTTCTGTATCCTTTCCATTCCCACTGCTGCTATTCTGATTCAAGCCTTGATTGGCTCCAGCCAAATCTTTTGTGCTAGACTCCCAACTGTTCTCATTCTTTTCTTTCCAACCCCTGGTATATTTTGCTAACTGATTAATCTCTCTAAAAACAGTTATGAGCATGTACTTGTGGGTTCAAAATCCTTCAGGGATTCCTGTTTACTTAAAAAGTAAAGTAAAAGTAAAAAGTAAAGTTCAAATAATGCAACACCCAAACACTTTCCCCTTCACTTCTACTTTTCAATCTCTTTCCTACTCATATAATTCAAGTGTCTGCCCCATGCTTCAGCCAAAATTATTGACTTGTGATTCCCCATATATTACCTATATTTTCAGACCTCCTTGACCTCCTACATGTTGTCCTCCTGTTGAAAATGATTTTGGTAACTTACAGTTCTCATTCCTGCATGCATAAATCCTAATCCTTTTTCAAAGCCAGATCCGGAGCCACCTCTTCTGTGAATATTTCTTCAACATTCTCAACAGGAGATAGTCATCATCCTCTTCTGAATTTTTATATAATATTTCTACATCGGTTTTATCCTTATTTTTTTGCACTCTATCTACTTTTTCCACAATCCAATTCAGTCTCCAAATTTCCAATTGTAGCATTACTTTCCTGTGTTTATATCCTTTATTGACTTCCCATTACTCTGGGCAAGAAGAGCAAAATCCTTGGTGTGGTAACACTCTGCCAGATAGAATCTTTGTATACTGTTCCGGTTTCACTTTTCCCTTGCTGCTGTCATCCACTTTGTCCTTCTTTTCATCTTTTCATGGGACATGCCCTTGTTGTCTCAGGGTCTTCCATACATGCTGTTTCCTTTGCCTGGACTCCTCCTCATCTCCACCTTTCCTTACCTAGTTCATTTCTATTCAGCCTCCAGAGCTCAACTCAAATATCATCTCTTTGAACAAGCTTGCTTTATTCCCTACAAAAAGTTAGCACCCCTTTGCACTTTTTCATTGTAGCACATACCACAGTCATTTAATGTTTGCTTCCTCAACTAGTATGTAATCTCTATAAGGGCAGGTTATATGCTTATCTCATTTCCTGTGGGATGCACATTGCCTAACACAGTACCTAAGTAGTACCTAGTGGGTAAATATGTGCCCAGTGACTTAAATGTAAGTAGAATAAAAATTAGACATATTTATTAAATGATTGAAAGTTTTGTGTTTGCCTTATTTCCTATCTTTTTCACCAGGTTATAAACTCCCTGATTTATTTTTATATATCGAACAACCCATCCCTCCATAGTTATAGATGATAAGGAAATATTAATATGTACAAATGGGTCCTGAGGAAATATATAGAAACAGACTGGTAAAACATAAGGTAGTAATCTAAGTTTTTATATAATTTCCAGATCCTCATATTTTTTAGGATATTTCAGCATTTCTAGACATGAATAATAACCAAACATCATTCACCTTTAATAGACCAATGGCTTGGTGTTTATTGACTGATAATGTTTATTGAGAGACAAAGGAAGGAAGGAAACAGAAACACTATTATTAAATACATTATGGAAAAGGGATAATGTTAATATACGATGTCCAAGTTCAAAGGAAATGAATATTCCCCTTATTCCTATGACAACCACAAGGAGGGAGAATAACTCACAAATTGGGACAGGCAAAGAACAAAATGGATGAGAATAGTCTTTTGAGGAAGAAAGAAGCAATTATTTCAGTATATTTCAGTTATAAAAAAAATCAAATTATTTATCTGATTTATGTCGGTAGTTTTTAGTTTAATAATATAAGGACTGACTTTAGTGTCCTTTCCATAGCCAGGAATAATATCTTCATTTTTATTTTCTTTCCTTCATGCCAATCAGCCCCTGAGAGACCAAGCCCAATATATTCACAAACCCTTCACTTCCTATTATCTCTGCCTGACATGCTCTGTGTGTAACCTTGGGCAAATCACTTCTGTCTTCTGTAAAATGAAGGGAACAGTCTGGTCTCTAGGGTTCCTTCCATATAGAATATTTTATGATCGTAAGCCTTGCCTTGTTGTAAGTTTTGGTCCATAACTGCTGATGCTTTGATTTCATACATTCCATATTTACTGTCTACTATATGCAGGAAATGTTCTAAGTGCAAGGAATAAAACAATAAAATGGTGATCTTAAAAGACAAAATCTTTGCTCTCAGAGAGCTACATGCTAGTGGAAGGAGACAGATAATAAACAAGATAAATAAAATACAGTATGATAGATACTAGAAAGTAGTAAGGAAAAAAAACAAGCCAAGGAAGGGGACTAGGAATGTGGTGAGGGTGGTATTAAACAAGTAGACAGGGAAAGCCTCATTTAGAAGATGACATAAAGGAAAGACTCATTTCCTTGTTTCTTGTTTGTGCTTGACTCCTGGTAGTTGCTTATGACTTAATTCTGTCGTGTCTTTGTGTATCCCTTGCTTCTTTCCCGTAAATCTGACTGACTGCTTTTGCTTTGCCCCTTGGTTCCATCCCTGTTATCTCTTGCCAGGACTACAAATAATGAGTAATGGCCCCCTTCTTGGTCTCCTTGTTATCACCTATCACCCTATTTTTTTTTTTTTTTTTTTTTTTAGACAGAGTCTTTCTCTGTCACCCTGGCTAGAGTGCCATGGCATCAGCCTAGCTCACAGAAACCTCAAACTCCTGGGCTCAAGCGATCCTCCTGCCTCACTCAGCCTCCTGAGTAGCTGGGACTGCAGGTGCGTACCATCATGCCTGGCTAATTTTTTTTTGTTTTTAGTAGAGACAGGGTCTCTCGCTCTTGCTCAGTCTGGTCTTGAAATCCTTACCTCAAGCAATCCTCCCTCCTCAGCCTCCCAGAGTGCTAGGATTATAGGCGTGAGCTGCCGCGCCCAGCCTTATCACCCTCTTCATACTTCATACTCCCATCTTCCTCTTTTTTGACAAGAATATCATCTTTCTTACTATTAACTGTAGTTCCATCTGCATTCTGAAAATCCCCGAATTATTTCACTCATTGATCTCTGACAACTGCCCCCACTGCCCTGGCTGTTACCACGCATAACCCCTTTTTCTCTGAACATGCTCATTCCTTGGTTAACTCCATACCTACACATAAACACAGCTTTCTCTGCCTGGTCTGCCCTTGCCTTACCTGCCCTTAAGGCTCTATTCAAAGACCATTTCCTCCTGGGCTGCCTTCCTCACTTCCTCTGGAAGGAATTGCTTTCTTACTCCTCCGTGCTCGCTGTACTTTGCATATACCTCTCTGCGTATTTATCACATTATATTGTGATTATCCATTTCCCTGTTCCTTGCTATCCTTCCAGAGAACATTCCTTATTCATTCATATTTTTAACTTGGTAAATTCTCAATGAAACTGACAAGGACAGAGAGAATAAGGAGGCAGGAGATGGTGAGAGAGGGAAGGGGGACTGTCAGTTGTTGAAGATGGGCAGCTACGGGATAGGAGAAGTCACTGCTTCCTAAAATCTGTGGATTAGAAGAGACCTTAAAGTAGCACAAATTCTAAAACTTGAGGCCTCAACATTAACCTACCTTCTATTAGTCAAGCTCTGACCTTTTGTCCTGATTCTCATAACTGGGCTTCTGCAACTCAGCCTCCACCTGGTGCCCTAGTTCCAAGAACTCGCCTTCTGCCTTGTTCCTCTCTGCCTGAATCTCTCTTTTGGAGACCTGCCTAATATGTCAGGCTCTCCAAACCTGGAACGCTGTCTTGCTCTCGTTTCCCCCACCCCTCCCATTTTTCCCTTTTTAATCTTTGCCCTGCCCATGAACCCAGGCAGGTGGCCAGGGCCCTGCTAATCCCTGACAGACTTCTGTGTTTCTGACTTCTGAGCATTACATGCTCTTGGGTTATTTCTTTGTCTTTTACTGACTGCCTGCTGTGGCCACCATCCCTCCCATCCCCCACACCATCTGACTGTTTGGTGACCACCTGCTCTCCAAGGTCATACCTTTTGGATTTCATTCTTCACCTGTTCACCTGGCCTGCTTCTCCAACACCTCTGGACCTAGATCTGGTTATGTTGTTGTTTTTGTTGCTATTTCATTCTACTTTTAGGTCCTGGGCACACTCAGGTTTGCCTTGCTTCCTGCCCTGCTCTGATAGGACTTGGCTCTCTTTAATAGAGAAAGTGGGTCTTAAGGATACCAATTCACTTTAACATATCTAACAGCATTTGGATACTGGGCATCTTTATTTGAAGCACTAGTCTAACACTCTCATTTCACAGATGAGGACACTGAAGCTCAAAAGACAATTTTTCCAAAGCTTCACAGAAAGCCTGTGGCAGAATGACATCTAGAGCTCAGCCTTCCTGTGTCATAGTCAAGAACTGCCCTTTCACTATAATCTGTCATTTTCATATACATGCTTTTCACACATCAGAGAGTACTGTAAACAAAAATCACAGAATCACTTGTTTCACCTTGAGAAAATGAGGATACTAACCTATAGCCAGCATCTTTTCAAACTAAATAGATCCTACTAGATCAATCTAACTTCCTTCAAGGACAGAGATGTATGTGAAAAATCAGGAGGAGACAATAGCTTTAATTTATCCCAAATAGAACACCATTTTAAAATTTCTCTTCAGGGTGCCAAACTTGGAAAAGATGTTCTAGGGATTCAGAGAAACCAACCAGTTAAGAGAGAGAAAGAAATCAGAAAATAATTATTACTGAATCAACTAATGGGGTAGAAATGGTATGTGAGACCAATGTCTTTAAAAAAATTTTAATCTGTGGCCTAGATGAAGAAATGGAACATATGACCAATATGTCTGTCTAGTGAAATGACAACTGGCACATATCACTTAGGACAGTTAACCAGCCCTTACTGGGGATTTGGGGATGTATGAAACAAGGTCTTCAGTTTGGTAAGCTTAAAATTGCTTGGGGGAGATACCATGCACAGAAATAATTATAATTCAAGGCACACAGTAAGTATGATATGAATAAGAATGAAATAAAATTGTTGCAGAAAAAGTGACTTCTTCCTACTAAGTTGGACTAGAAAGAGCTTCATGGAAGCAAGAGCATCTGGGATCTCAGAGGTAGAGCTGATCTAATCAGCTAGACTGAAACCCTGAGAGTCACCCTGGATGCCACTTCTCTTTTACCATCTATATCCAGGCAGTCACCAAGTCTTTCAATTTCAATACCTAAAATATTTTACAAACCAGCGTTTTCCCTGTGCTGCTGCCTTAGTTCAGGGTCCTGTCATTTCTCAGTGGATGTCTGAAGTAAGGTCCTGGCTCATCTTGAGTCTACAGTCTCACCTTCCTTCAATTCATCCTCCACACTGCTGACAGCATGATCTTGCTGCTAATCTGATCACGTCATTCTGGAGTTCAAAATCCTCTGATGATTCACTATTTACAAAGGCCTTCAATGATCTGTCCCCTATATACTACTCAAGTCTCATCTTCTGCTATTCCTTTCCTTGCACGTTATGTTCTAGCAACTTAATATTGGATTTCCTGCACTTCTTTTAAAAAGCCTTTCACTTTTATATCACCGTGATTCTGCCCTGGGTGCTTCTCTATTTGCTCTACAAACCAAAGTCCTAACCAGAGTGCACTATTAACAGACCAGCCATTTGGCAATCAAGAGGAATCACATTCACTGCAGGACTTAGAAGGGCCCTTTATGACAGCGGTTTTTCTCATCCACAGGATATCCCTACCAACACAACTCCACCCTAATCAATAATAATAGTGGGATCCCAAACTTTTTTTGGCTCTTTGATTGAAGCGTTTTTTATCAAGTAGGGTGTACTGTTGGCAGGGCCAGTCATAGAGAAATGAATAGAATGACAAAAAAGAAAATTGACATTCCTTAAATACATACAGCATGTTGCATGTGTTATATATTTTACTTTCTACATGTACCACATTTAATCCTTGTAAGACGTTAGAAATCTTTGTTCCATTTTAAAGATAAAGACAATAAGGCTCATGTAAACTGATCACTCCGCCCTCATCATTTGGGGAGAAAGGAGTAAAGAATCCCAATCAAAGTCTCTTTCTACCACCTTATCAGTGCCAGCGCTATAACCGTGTCCCCAGATTGCGTTCTGAATCATTCTACATGAACATGGTGAATTTAGTTTTAGTGTAATCATATTTTTTTCTGATTTTCTGAAAATGGCCCATTTGCATATTGTAAATGTCGCACAATTCCTTCTTCTCCTCACAAGGAAGTCCAGAGAAGCAAAAGCAGCAGAGACCATCATTCAAACGTCATTCAACAGCTTCCACTCTCTTCTTTCTTGATGTGGAGATTAGAATTGTGACTTTATAGAACTCATAATGACTCAAGAGGCTATTCAATGTAATGCCATCCTTTTATAGGAATAGATAAATAGAACCAGAAAAATCATACAGTACATAAGTCAGAAAGCTAGGACTGGCAAGGAAAGCTCCTAGGCAAGGACTCCTAGGCAAGGAAAGCTCATCTTTTACTGAGCCCTGATGGCTAAGTACTGTCACATGTTTCTTGTGGCAGTATCTACTTCTCTGAAGTAGATATTGTTATTAATATTTCTATCTCACAATGGAGAAAGTGAGGCTCAGAGAAGTTAAGTGACTGACTCCAAGTCACACAGCTAGTTAGGGGTCAAGGATTAAAATTCAGATATCTTACCATGGAGCTGTTAGCCTCAATCCCCATTCTCCATGAGCATTTTAATCTCCATTTTCAAATATCCACAGACCAAAAAGAGGGGCTTGTGCCAGAGGCTAGTGCCTCAAGACTAAAAAGTAATCAGTCGATTTAGACAGCTTCCTTCGCGGCTTACTCCAAACAAAGGAGAAAACATCTATCAACGACTCACTATAATATATGGGAACTCATATTTTTAAACATATAAGCTTAAACCTTAAGGATTTTTAAGGGCTTATGTATATCGTGCTAATGTTCTTAGAATATTGCTGCTATTGTTTTATGTGTAGAGTGCCATTTTCTTGTGTCCTTGTGTTTTAAAAACAGTGAGTGCTGATTTCTAAAAACAAAATCAAATAAAAACCACATACCCTTGCTCCGTACACCTATAAAAACCAGAGCTATGCAGTGAAGAGGCAGAAAACATTGCTTTTTAGTAATCAAGGGTAGAATCTTACCATGTATAATAGAAAAGTAAAATATTGGAAGACCTCTGAACATAGAAACATGACCCTGCTAAAAACTGCAGAATTTTATTTCTGTCATTTAGAAGACTTCAAGGGCAAAAACAAAAACATGAAATGCTGATTCTAAAAATCCTTGACAAAATACCATTCTAGAAATTAATATTTATCACATTTTCAGTGTTCCTGACACAACAGCGCCTTATATGCTGATGTTTATGAATACAAATGTGCTGTGGACATATATTATCTTTTCAGAAAATAACAAGGTAGGCAGATGCTTTGCTACTTGTGATTACTAGAGCTAGAAATCTACCAAGAATGGACAGCAATATTTATGACAAATAAAATTGAAATCAATGGACAACATACGTCTTAGTTGTACACGGATTTCATTAATTATAATGAGAAAATAGACAATGACTTTCTTATCATTTGAGACAATTTAGGAGACATCTGTGATATGCTTTTTGTCTAATTCACTCTTAGATTAGTGTGGAAGAAACAAATAACAGTGGGATGGTTGGTAAACTAGGGTTCACTAGTTTAATAGAAAGAAACATGTTTTCATTTGATGAAGGGTGCAGAGAACAAAAGATCATGTCCAATAGCCTTGAACAAAGTGATCGTAGTATCACGTGGCATGTAGTATCACATTTGAAATATCATTATTATGCCAAAACTGTGGCTTAATGTTTCTTTTACTTAAGTTTATAAATCCTAGAAAATAAAAATGAACAAACTATAGACTGACTTTATTTCTGGCTACAGATTTTGGGGATATTTTTAGATGTATTTTTTAGCTAAGTCATTCTTTTGTTAAACATACCCTGATTGTGCCAGATATTATGTACCTGAACTTATAATCTAATAAGGCAGACAACTGCAAGTTTCGTAGCACTGACATAAAGATTAGATATAAGTGCCATAATGGAAGGGTGTGTAGATTCTTGCTTCTGCATCTGCAAATCTCTAGTACCCTATAGCTTTGCTCAGCTAAAATATGTCCCATAATGATATTATATTGATGATGGCAATGACGATGTCAGCATTAACTGAGATTTTACCATATGAGATATTGTATAATGTGCTAAATGTTCATTTACTCAGAACAACCTGGGGAAGTAATTAATAATCCATTTTAAATAAAGCAACCTAAACTTGGTGAGAATAAAAAACTGGTCCAAGGTCACACAGCTACTAAGTGGCAGAGCTAGGATGCAAAAAGATAGGTCCCAGAACAGGGTTCTACCTTGCCTTACTCTAGTGGTCTCTGTTCTAAGGATTGGAGCCATAGTCCAGCATCTGAGATTTATGGGAAACCTCCAAGATAATTTCCTGAAACTTCATGCTCCTCTAAGATTCCTCCAGTTATCCTCTGCAAACCCAATGGAAAACAGCTTGTATACTCTTGGTAACAATGACAGCTACTATTATCTGGATCACAATGTGCTTTAAGAAGCTAAGGTATGAATGTCTTCTTCTAGTATAGACCCTTTGAAATCTAGAAATAAGTCTTTCAATCTTTACTAACTGACACAGTGCCTGACATTGAATCATGATGAATGAATGACCTAGTTGGGTTCATAGGCCACCATCTCCTCCACTGGATCTACTTCTTGGCTATCAGACATTTCAGTCCTGGATCTACTCTTCCATGCAGGATCCACTCAGGGCTGGTCCTGTATCTCTTCACACGTATCTTTCATGAGAAGAAATCATCATGTCTCTACCTAAATCTATAGATATAAATGGAGAACAGCAGAGAGCACAGAGTAAATGGAACTAATAATTTCAAGGTAATATTTGACTCAGGTCTTAAGGAGTAATTAAGATGTTCCCAGGAAAAGAAGAGTCATAAGCAAAGGCAGAAGAGTTTTAAGAGTGAAGGGTGTATTTGAAGAACTCCAGTCAACTCAGAGGGGCTAAAATACAGAGGCAAAACTGTTTTGTGTTAGCACAAGGATAGATAACAAAGAGATCCAGAAATGTGATATGTCCTCACCGTACACTTACCTGCAAGACATGTGAAGCATTCAAGGGATTATGAAATAGATACAGTCAAGTCTCCAAACTACCTGTCCTCAGATTGCCTCTGTGTTTTGAGGAGCATCCACACTTAGTAAACTCCCTGCAGGGCTCAGTTGCAGGTTCTCAGAACATACTCAATCACCTGCTGACATCAGCTATCAAATAGGGCATTACTTGAAAATAAGGAATATGATTATCCCTGATGAGGGCAGCTCAGTGAACCTTTCCTCCACACTTATCCATCCTTCTCCCTGACAGATATGGTAATATAGAAGGTTTTTTTCCTTCAGTGTAATCATCAACTCAGACATTCTGACTCTTCCAGGAGGAAACTAGCTGAGAGCCTGCTGGGAACCTTCAATTTCATTCAATGGTATAGAACATCGATTATGCGCCAAGTCCTCTTTATCATGATAGCAACACTAACTTCAAAGGCTAACCCCAGCCAGTTCAAGAAAACACTCATCTCTTGCATATGCAGAAAACAAAAAATTACATGCAATTCCTGCTGTGTTCTTTAATTTTTCTTCCTTTTTGAAATTTTTAAGACAGATAAAGGATTTGTTCTATAAAATTTGGATTCAGTCAAAAGGTTGCAGTCAAGGATCCAGAAGGCCACATGTTGCCCCAAAGCTGCAGGTTCCCCACCCCTGATAGGTCACTTAATTGCTCAGTGCCTCAGTTTCCTCATCTATAATACAATAATATTTACCTTACAGGGCTATTGTAAAGATTAAACAAGTGAGTATATCTAAAGTGCTTAGCACAGTATCTGGCAGATTTTTACTGTTATTTTATTGTAATCATCATCATCATTAATAAAGTATTTAGTATAGCCTGAGTATATTGAGCTGTGACAAACCACTTGTTTATCATAGATGACAAGATCTATAGGCAGGTAGAACCTGAAATTTATATTTTTTATAACTGCTGCATGACCATAAAAGAAATGACTTATTCCCTATTTTTTCTACTATAAGTTTTCAATCCACAAATTGTCTGAGGCACAAACTTGGATGAACTATAGATATCTGTAATAAAATCCATTCTAGTTGATTAATTTGAAATGGATCAGAATTATATTTGAGACAAACTTTTTCCTTCTTAGATTTTATCTGAGCAGGTTAGGTGGGTGTCCTTTGATCACTCTCTTTAAAGCACATATCCAAATGCGTATATAATCAGGATTAACCTAGATCTAATGACACCTGGAGAAACTGAAACAGGAATAAAGACAATCCTAATATTATGAGACTATTTATATATTTTTAAATTTTTCTTTTTTTTTTTTAGAGACAGGGTCTCCTGTCACCCATGCTACAGTACAGTGGCATGATCATAGCTCACTGTAACGTTGAACTCCTGAGCTCAAGTGATCCTCCCACTTCAGCCTCCCAAGTAGCTAGGACTACAGGCATGTGCCACCATGCCTGGCTAATTTTTAAATTTTTCGTAGAGATTGTGGTCTCACTATGTTGCTCAGGGTGATCTCAAACTCCTGGACTCAAGTGATCCTCCTTCCTCAGCCTCCCAAAGTGTGGGGATTACAGGTGTGAGCCACAGCACCCAGCCAATGAGACTATTTGTAAGCAATCTCCTCAACTCAGGATGCTGCTGCAAAGTAGCTTCTTGCCACTTCCAGGTTTTAATGCCTTGATTAATTATGGAGTGATGTTTAATTATGTATTTTATTATGCATAACAAATATAAATTACATACATGATTGTTCATAATTGTATTAAAATATGTATCATTTATCCTTGAAAGTGAAAGGCCTTTTTCAGGATGGATAAAGCTGTTTGGGGAACAGAATATGGGTGGAATTAATGGTCCCACATTAATCATTTATTTTATGAAAATGTGAAGGTCATTCTCCACTTTAAGATGCCTCCTGAATTCCTTCTGCAAAGTCTGGCAGCTGAATTTCAATACGTAAAGCAGAGGATTATACAATGTGCACTACTATTCCCCTAAAGGCAAACAGCTTTTATTTAATGAAGATGTTATTCTAAGAAGCTTTCCTGTGATATTGTCACATACGAGAACTTATCTTGGAAAGGTGATTATCATTAGTAAGGACAGATAACCTGACTCTTTGGGTAGAACTATGGATGTCATTGCATGAACCTGTTAAATTTCAGATTCAGAGGCTGATAAGAATCATGATGTAAAATCTATAGGTAGCATTTATTGAACGCCCTTTTTGGAAGCCAAGTATTACATTAAGAGCATGATATTATTATTGCATTTTATATACCGTTATGAGAACTAATCAAGTACAAGGCACTAAATAAAAGTTTTATATTCATCTTATACAATCATCATATTATGTTCCCTCATTTATAGACACAGCCTTAGGGAAGTGTTTTGCTGAAGATCATGCCCCTGAATGGAAGCTGTCAGACTCCAAAGGCCAAGTTCTTTCATTATCAATGAACATTTATTGTCACAGTCCTGAGAATTAGAATCCATGATTTTAAGGGTGGGATTTGGCACAGATGTGGCCAGGCTAATGAAGCACAGAGACTGCTTACAGACCCTCAGGTTGACTCACTTTTTCTGATGTCAAGATGGTAATCAGTGGGCAAAACACTCACACCAAACAGAAATGAACTTCATTCTGGCTCCATTGGTTGTGTGACCTTTTCCAGGTTATTTCATTGCTCCAAAACTCACTTTCTCATCTATAAAGCAGTGATAATAGAACCTACATGATAAATGTGTTGAGAAGATCAAATGAGTTAATCACGTGTTGAATGGTTTGCTCAAGGTGCAGTACGTCTTACGCCATCAATAAATGTTAGCTGTTGTTGTTATTTTTGTTTCCTCCTCTAACAATTTTAATTACTATTCTGGGTTTCTGCGAACTAACCATTGGCCTCTTTCCAGTTCTTTCCGCTTCCACTTTGAATCTCAAATTCTAAATTTGTAGAACCTAAAACATCTAAGGGTTAATATAACTCCCTTCTCCATGTTATGCCCCGGCTATGACACCAATATCCTTTCTTTAGAGAGACTAACATTAAATGCTTCTTAAGAAAAAATGTCTTCAACCAAGAAGAAATTGAATCTCATATTTTCTGTCCAAGCAAGTTAGTGTTTCAGTAGATGTGTTCTGTGGGATTTCTATTGATAAGGCAGCAAAATGGAGTGTTTTTCTTTTTTTTCCAAACTCAAGCAAGAGAATGGAACTGTCTACTTTAAGTAAAGTCACTCAAAACAGCAGTAATCAAACCCCAAAACCATGAATTAGAGCGAAAGTTTACTAATTCAGACAAACTGGGAGCAAGGGCGGCCTGAATTACTGACGTTTCTGACTCAAAGAGCATAATTCTGTTAAACAGGAGGGCAGTATCACCTAATGATTAAGAGCATGTGATTTGTGGTAAGACATCCCAGGATTTAAGATACTGATCGGCCACTTATTGAGTGTGTGATCTTAGCAAAGTTCCTTAAGCTTCTGAAGCCTGAGTTCCCATATACATTACATAGATAAAGAAATAGTTCTAACTCATGTACTTTTTTGCTAAGGATTAAATGAGATAATGTAAACGTTACCTTAACACAGGGCCTGATGCAAGATATGTGTTCAATAAAAGGGTGCTGCTATTAATATTAACATTATTATATCAATATCATCTTCACCATTATAATACTATAGATAAACAGAAATAACTGAAAGAAACTAATAAAATGATGCAAGATATTGAATTTTGTGTTTTCTTGGGGAATGGAAAAGAATAGCTTGTAACCTTATAATTGTTGAAATGTAAATTTGGATTCAATCAACACTGAGTAGCTACACAAAAGCATACTTACAATTTGAGAAAATAGTCACAGAAAAGTGGTTTCCAAGATTAGACAGCTAGTAGGTGTAGAGTGAGAATGTAAACACCATGACACAGTGTGAAGCACACAGTAAGGGCTCTATGATTAGTTACAGAATAAATGGATGGATGAAGATATGGTGTGGTTTATTGGAACCATTGAATTTAGACTTTCTGATTGTGAAAACTTTGCTTAGATTTCTTAATTGACACTTACTATGTGATCTATGAGAGTTGTTTTAAATGAAAGCCAATTTTCCCACCTGCAAAATGTGGATAATAATATCTGCCCTACAGAATTAATGTGAAGATAAAATGAGACAAAACATAGAAAGTATCTGGCATCATGCCTGGTACATAGTAAGTGTTCAATACATGCTAATTTCCTTCCCTTTTCCCCTTGTACTATAGTCCATCTCTTCCCCCAAATATCAGAGCTTTCTTTGCACCACACATCATCAGCACTTTCCTCCCTTCCCAAGGCAATCATGTATTTGCCTTTTGGGTCAGTTTGAAAATCCAGGCTCTGTATTACTTTCTCTAACACCACTTACAGGGGTGCTACAAACACACACTCCAACCCTACCCATGCTCATCTTCTCTGCTTACCTTGCTTTTTAGGTCTTCTTTAGAATGTAGTCTCACAGCTTCTCCTCAACTCTTCATTTCTCACTGGATCCCTCAACCTTCTTCAAAACAATGCCGGAATTCATAAAGACATGACAAGTTTTTTCGTACTTCATCTATTAATGTATTATTTTCCATGCTTCTTTTTATATTTTTATTTATTTAAAAAATTTTTCAATTTCAAAACATTAAGGGGGTACAATGATTTTGGTTACATGGACTACTTTTGTAATTATTTTCCATGCTTTCAGCAGCATTAGAATCTCATTTTCTCCAGAAAGTCTTTCTAGATGGAACTGAAAAAATGTAATTTCTTCTTGTATACTCTATCATTGGGGATAGACTTTCTATTTTCCTAGCCCTCACCCAATTATACACCTAGGGTATCACTCAACTCTGATTTATACCCTTGGTTTTCATGCTATACAAATTCCTTATTGCCTATTAATATGCTGAGTTAAGAGCCAAACTCCATGTCCAAGTTTCTTACAACTACATCATAAGACAATGTAGATCTGTTCTTCTACCATAAGCTCTTGGAGTGTTCATGTTCCAAAAGCACTTTATAAAGAGTTGACATTATAGCACTACCATACAGTAGCACAATTCTTTATTTATATTTTGGGCTCTTATTCATCTTTGTGTTGGCAGTGTTTTCCATACATCTTAGTATATAGTAAGGCTCAAAAGACCTTAAATAAAATGTTATTTTATAGATTAGTTCTATGAACACATAGTAACTTAAAAGTTTTAGCTAAAGTGACAATTGAAAGGAGGAGAAAAATAAGAACAATAATACTGGTCCAGAATAATAGCGAGATGCTATATCAAGGGTGTTACATATATCATTTAATTTATTCCTTATAATAATATCATGAAGGAGGTGTCATTATTTTTATAGATGAAATAAATGGGGTACAGAGACATGAAAATAACTTACTCGAAATTAAACAATAAAAGTCTGAGTATGAAAATATGATGGAGTGTATGCTTTTAACTCATATAGCACTGTATTTTCTTTTCCAAGTGGTTTTTGAATTAATTATACCATGTCTACCCTCTGTTCATGGAATTAGTTTCTAGCTCCTTACCACTGAACGCGAGGCTTTGCCCAATCTGGCCTGACCCTTCCTTTCCAGATGCAACTCTTAGTAAGTACCCTCTTCTACATCCTATTCTCCAACTAGAATAGATACACCTAGTTACCCTAAAATGCTCGTATCCCTTTGTGTCTGTTTGCTCTCCCTGGAATGCTGTCCTACCCCATTCTGCCTATCAAAATCTTTCCTGGTCTTTACGTTCATTTTCAATATTCTCCTTAGAGTGTTCTCTATTTTTAGCCTGGAAGTATATGCCCCTTCTTTGGTGTATCCAAAATTCTTGGTTTTACTTGGAGAAACAAACTGCTCTGTGGTTGAGTAGTGACTTGCCTTCCTGTAACACTAAAATGTAAACTCCTTGAGGGCAAATGTTCTGTCTTATTTATCCTGTTATAATCAATAAGCTTTACACATTGCTGTGTAAACAGGTACTCAAAATTTTGTGAATAGATGAGAAAGAAGAAAGAAAGAGAGAGGAAGAGGGCAAAAAGAGAGGAGAGTGACAGGGAGACGGAGGCAGATAGAGATATATTGCTTAATTTGATGGTTCATATAAGGTCCCTGGTGCTTAATTAACTCAAACCTGCTCTTGCTTTGAAATTAAAATGCATTCAAAGTTCTATATATGCTTTCAAATCACTCTTTGCATTCAATAATATCTGCTCAATATCTATCCCTATACCTGGGAAAAATTATACTAATGCGATAGTATTTTATCTTCATAAACATTTATGAGCTACAATATTAGGCAATCACACCAAGTGCTTACAGAAGTATAATGCATTTGTTTTGGACATCATTTAGAGCATCCTGAACATACTGTCTCATATACAAAATAACCCTCAAAAGCCCTTCCATTAGAATCACAATATTATGATCTTTTCTTTCTCCACTACACACACACACACACACACACACACACACACACACACACACACACACAGAGAAGAAAAGACTCCTGCAAATTACACCTCCAAAACATCCCACTACAAGACTTCCACCTGTGCAGGTTTGCAGGGAATGCTCTGTAGCCCCTTTTGTGAGAGTATATCTCAGGTGTGAGGTAATCCCATTATATTCATTGCAATTTCAGGTCCATGTCCTGAGCCTCCTGCCGACAGAAGGCTACCTCATCTCCTTCCTAATTAAGAGCACAAAATTCTTCCCAAACCACCTTCATTATTATACACAGCTCGTTTGGCTCTATCAGGCAATACCCTCACATTCTGGAGGAATCAACTGCCTCTTTTAAATCCAAAGTAGCCACACCAGAGTTAATTATGCCAATTAAAACCTTTTTCCTATGCTCAGCAGATGAAGCCCATTTCACTAGAGCAACAATGGGGCTACAGGAAAGAGAAACCTTAGTTCCAATTAAAGGTAATTAGAAAGATCATGTTTGGCTTAAAAACAAACACACACACCAAATAAACAAAAACATGAGAAAAATCTTGTCCAAGAAAATGAACACACGTAACCTAAACGTATGTACACCCATAATTTGCTGAAATAAAAAAAAAAAAAGAAAATGATCATCTAAATCTTATCAATAAAGTAGATGCTTACTTTTAAAAAAACCTGAAACAATGAAACAACTAAATGCAGCCAGATTTGTTTCCCTTTGACTATAATACAGCTGAAAGCACAGAGAATGTGCAATACTCTTCTGTAGCAGCACCTTATGTTAGAACCCGACCTCCTTAGGTAACCAGCTCTGTGACTGAGCAAGTCTCTTCTCTGAATCTGAACTGAAAACAATGGAGTTTGAATTAGGAAACTCCTAAGGCTGTTTGCTGCATTAACATTCACTGAGAGTGGCGGGTGTCACTTTTACCCACTCTGACCCTAGTAGAAACAGCTGGTTCACTTTATTTCACCTAATACCCTACAGCAATATCAAATGCCTAAGGCACAGAAATATTATTCAAGCAAAATCTCAGCAGGCAAAAATGTATCATAAGGATGTTTTTAATCAAAGAGGGACTTAGAATGGAATTTCATTCACCACTTCTATTTCACTAGCATAGTACAGGCTACGGCTAGTGCCTGCTACATACTGAATGTTTGAGTCCCCCACAAAATTCATATGTTGAAATCTAATTACCAACGCAATGGTATTAGAATGTGGGGTCTTTGAAATCCTAAGGGTGGAGACCTCGTAAATGGAATTAGTACTCTTATCAACGAAATGTCAGATAGCTCCCTTCCCCTTCCACTGTGCGACATTATAGCCAGAAGACAGCTGTCTGTGAATTAGGAAGCAGACCCTTACCAGATACTGAAACTGCTGATGTCTTGATCTTGTACTTCCCAGCCTCCAAAATTGTAGGAAATAAATATCTGTTGTTCAAGCCACCCAGTTTATGGCATTCTGTTACAGCAGCCCGAATTAAGACATCCTCTTATACTTTCTTTTACGGCAGTGGTTCACAAAACAGGGTCACCTGGAAACTTGTTAAGAATGCAAATTCTCATTCCCCATTCCGGATCTACTCAATCTGAAATTCTGTGGTTGGAGTTCAGCAATCTGTGTTTTAACAAGACCTCCAGGTGATTTTGATGCACACTAAAATTTGAGAATACGGTCAACGTCTCCTGAAGTGTCTCTTTGCCTCTACTCTTTTTTTTTTTTTTGAGACAGAGTCTCACTGTGTTGCCCAGGCTAGAGTGCCCTGGCATCAGCCTAGCTCACAGCAACCTCAAACTCCTGGACTCAGCAATCCTTCTGTCTCAGCCTCCCGAGTAGCTGGGACTACAGGCATGCGCCACCATGCCCGGCTAATTTTTTCTATATATTTTTTTAGTTGTCCAGCTAATTTCTTTTTATTTTTAGTAGAGATGAAGTATCGGTCTTGCTCAGGCTGGTCTCGAACTCCTAAACTCAAATGATCCACCCGCCTCGGCCTCCCAGAGTGCTAGGATTACAGGTGTGAGCCATCACGTCTGGCCTCTCTCTCTCCTTAAAACCCTTTAGTGACACTGGTATTTCATCCTTCATCAAATAAAATTCAAAATAGTTAGATGACAAACTAAACCTTTTATTATCTGGTCCTGGCCAACCTTTCCAAAGTCACTTCTTTCTACTTCCTCATATATATGGTGTGTTCAGGCCAAGATGAACCTCCTGCTGCTCCACGAAAAGGCCATGCTCTTTGAGGAATCTGCTTTGTTCAGTTTCCTCTTCTCAGAATGGCCCTCTCACCCCGTTTGCCTGCAAAACTATTTATCCTGTTAGACTTTTCCCAAGAATCATCCCTTCTCTGAGGTCTCCTGTGGTTCCATCCCTTCCTCTCCACTTCACCCTTCATGCCTTCTCCCTTTATACATTTGAATTTTCATGCTATACAGTAGTCTGCTCTCACAGCTCTCTCCCTCACTAGCCTGAGCTCGTCAGAGTTGGGGAGGGTATGTGGGCAAATTACATCTATTTTATTTTTATAGACTTAACTGAGAATATATTAGGAATATAGTATGAATTTTAATAACTATTTCTTTTAATGAATGAATAAATAAATTGACTTCTGAACACCTATTGTCTACTGCACTGCTATGCTAGTGAATTACCTCAATAGACGAAAAAAACAATAGGCCCCAGAGAACTTAACCTTTCCAGCTAGATTCAAGTGCAAGACTTACAGACCCCAAAGTTGATGTTTTCTCAACCAAATCACAGTGTTTTCCCAAATAAACTGACTATTGAGTCACTAAATTCTGCTGTATCTTCCTTGGTATGTTTTCACATCTTTCTTACATGTAGTTTGCATTATATAAAATAAAAAAAAGACCTAGGTTATAACTGAGCTAACTTTATAAAGCCAAATATTGAATACATGAAGCCAAATAGTTCTAGGCCTCAATTTCTTTATCTGTAAAAAGGCTTTGTTATATATTTCCCTATAATAATCAGTTATTACTATTATTATTTGATATTAGGATAATTACTTCTAGCCATAATAATCTGTGATTATGAACTGGGCTCTTTGTGTGCGATTGTGCTGTTTTAATAACCTACCACAGTTCTGGGCACAGTGATGATGCTCTTTAAATTTTATGTGATTATTTGTTATGGCAATGGTATCAGTTCTCATTAAAAATGTTCTGACTGAATAAGGGTGTGAAGTTAATCACTAAGTCTCTCCCTTTAATGAGTATTTAATTCTGGTTTAGATCTGCCAATCAAAATTTCTAACTTTTTCTTTTTGTAACTAGTTACACACATTCCATTTTCCCAATTTTATCCTTGATTGGTGGGGCTAAATCATCACAACAGTTATTATCACAGTAAAATTTGCTTTACTTTAGACAGTCAAATTAATAAATGCTAAAGAAGAGTTTAATTAGCTGAAACCTAAATTGTCATTATTAATTTACTGGTTACGTTACAATACCTTATAAAACATTTATGTTGCAGTAAATGGAGTACCTACTTTCCAATGATTGTATGGCATAGCTAATTTACTACACAACTAAATATTTAATTAGTAATCTTAGTAAAGCTAAAGGTACTCAATTGAAATTAAATTGCATTACCTTCAACAAAATGCTTAACATCATTACTTCGGATGTTATAAAATCTTATCAAACAGTGGAAGTTCAAGCATTGTGTAAGTATTTCTGAAACATTCTTAGAATAGCCGTAACAAGTACATGGAAGATTATTGTAAATTAATCAACATATTTTTTGGCATGCTAAAATGGAGAAGGTCTAAAAATTTTTACATTAAGACTAATATTCAGATGCATACAGAGTTTTCATTTGGATGATGACAATTCTAGAAACAAAGACTGGTGATGTTTGCACAACATTGTAAATATACTCCGTGCCACTAATTGTGTACTTAAAAATGGTTAAAATGGCAAATGTTACATTATGTATACATTTTATTACAATAAAAAAGATGATATTCAGGTTTGATTACTAAATGGTACTTTGCCTCACTTAGGACACTATTTAATAGTTCAACTTAAATTCAACTGTGTCCATATCCTGCCTTGTATGTGTCTACTGTAATAAATCAGTTAAAAAATAAAATACCAACCAGCCATTTTATCTTTTCACCATCTGAGATGGCCTACTTCCCAAAGATTTGCTATTTACTCAACCAATAAGGGAACTGTATAGAACCCAAACATCCCATTCATCATGCCGTGTTGCAATTGCTCGTTTACTGTCCTCCTCATACACCATTGAATGTTTAGTACTGAAAATGCCATGTTCACCATCACACCCCAGCTTCCAAGCATGTTGTGAGGTACCTATTAAATGAATAAATTTATGGATTGTTGAGATTATTTCTTGTATTAATAAATGATCAAAGTTAGTGTCTAGTTTCTTTAGACAAAAGTTTCATTTCAGAAATACATGCTATTTGCTCAACCAGTGATAAAATTGTATAAATTGTAAATAGGTATGATATGGAAAAAGAGGCAATACACATTCAAGAACATATAATGTTAATTATAAATGCAAAAGTAAGCCATCTTCTGCTATTTGAATGTTCTCATCTCCATTGAACATTCTCTGAAAGCACAGAAGCACATGGAAGTGTCTATATCACTGAGCAACAAATAGTGATGACGGATATTGATTCTTTCCAAAAGCAGAGCTAGGGCTTTAGGAAGACAGAGGTTCATTATACTAATTAGAGGCCCTTGCCCTACCTCCTCAGAGGATGTTCTCTTGGGCAGACACTCTTGGGTAGATGCTTTTCATGTTAATGAGTCAACAATGAAATGGCAGTAATCTTAGCATCTCTGGCGAGATCAGTTGCTCAAATCAGATTCACCTTCCAATAACACTGCTCAGTGAAACTGGAAGTTGTTGTATTAGGGTAGAGATTCATGCTGATGTTGTGGAGCACATGATGATGAAGTTGTTCAGGGTAGGTTGAAATCAGAGTCAGAGAATGGGATGGAAAAGTTGGCCGGTCATATGAGAGGTTCCATAGAATTACACTCACCCCCAAATCTCTTTCTTTTAAATTAACTGTCACGTTATATTTATTTATAAGCAATTAGATAATGTCTGTTGTATCATAAATATTTACTCAATCCTCATAAGAACCCCATGAAACATGTACTATTATTTCCATTTCATAGATGAGTAAACTGAAACACACAGTTTAAGTAATTGCTCAAAGTCCCACAGCTAGTAAGTGGCAGTGCTGGGATTAGAACCCAGGAAATATGGATTTAGCGATCATGTTCTTAATTACTCCACTCTTCTGGCTTAATGTATTTTAATATAAGTATAAAAAATAAGAAATTTTCTTTAATTAAGGTATTTGTTTTTTTCTAGAAGGATATTATGGAGAGCTACATGTGCTACCTAAGAATTTAATCAGACCAGGTGTGTTTTATTTTAATCTTGGACAGTGGGGCTCTGTGAATGAGTGATATACCAGGTGGTTTGCATTGAGGCATGATCCCAGAGCTGAAGAATGCTAAGATTCAGCAAACAAGCACAGAGGGTCTGGGTAAAGTGGAAAAAATAAAAGGGAAAGACTGGAATATTGTTAATACTGTGCACACAGTATAGGGTTTGCTTTTATTGTATATGTTTCTTTTTTTCCTAATCTATGCCTGAACTTCACCAGGGCAGGGACCATAGCTTGAGCATTTCTGCATCCCTTATAAATCCCAGCACAGTATTATTATTAGTAGCATGCAAGTAAGTCTTTGTTCAATACCAAGGGGCAAATGAGTATTTGTTGAATTGTTAATTGACTTAAAAGGCCACAGATAACTCATTTCTTTGAATTTTATTTTCCTGAGGCCAGTCTAGGGTTAACCTTGAAACAGGAAAAAAAATATGACTTTGAAGCTGTCCAGGACAACCAGATAGGTGATTGTAAAATACTGGAATATAAAAAGCAAAAATTAATCTGAATTGTATTTAAATTTGTTTTCTAAAAGGCATATTATAGTTCATAACCACCAACAAGCACTATCTCATCCTATGTCATTCTACTTTTTTCAAAACAGTGAATAAATGACTGATACTAAAAACAATTTTTACTTGTATACCACACAAGCCATTTTTATAAAGCTCTTATAAGTTCTAGAAAATACAAAGAAAAAAACCCAAGTTTAATAAAGCAATGGATCTTATTTGAATTGAACATGATATTCAAAATGTTACACTTGGGGAGTTAACATAATGCTATATGCTGAGAAAGAGAGAGGGGAAATCATCCTATAATATCCATACTTTCCATATATTAAATCTGAGAACATTAAAAACAGTGATAACAATGAAAAGGATTACTTATGGAATGAAAACGGAAAGAGAAACTGATTAGTGAAGAAATTTGCCTCTAAAGATCTCAAAATTGTGCATCGTAGAGCAGAGGTAATAAAAATGGTATTTCTAAGAAATAAATCCAAAGTGGCTCCATTCAGTTCACAGCAGGAGCATCTAAAGTAGCAATTAATGCAACCACTGGTGTGGAATTGTTTTCCAAATGCCATCTTGTTGGATAACATTTTGTGTGTGTGTGTGTGTGTGTGTGTGTGTGTGTGTGTGTGTATGTGATGGAAGCAGGGCTCTGAAGTCATGGTAAAGTTGGACCAATTATTTACTGAAAATATCATCACAGGTTATCAATATCGTTTAAAAATATGAATACGACCAATAAAACTTTTGGTGAAATGAACCTAGCAGGTGTAATTTACCAAAGACTATAAGGGTAGTGCTTGAATCTCCTTGAGATTCGATCATGGGAAATAAATGCATCCATCTTAGTGGTGCATGAGGCCAGGGAGGCTGATAAACCAGAATTGGGAATATATGTGTTTGAAACCCCAAAACTTGTCCATCAACACTGGGAGACATTGGGCAAAAAAATTCCCAAACCTCACAATCCCTGGGAACTCAGGTTACTCATCTGAGGGATGTTATGTAGCATCATGGTTAAGGGTGTAGGCTCAGGCCCAGATTGTCTGGGTTCAAATCCTGGTGTTAGAACATGCTTACCATGCATTGTTGGAAACATTAATCGACCTTTCTGTTCCTCATCTGTAAAAATGTAGATATAATAATATTTAGCACATGGAGCTATGGTGAGAGTTGGCTGAGTTAGAACATGTAAAATCACAGAATAGTGACTTGCATACAGTAAAAACTCCATAAGTGTTCACCAATGTTACTATTATCATCTGTGAAAAAAAGGTCCTTTCTAGTTCTGAAATTCAATGTAACATTCCATGAAACTCTTCTTCTCTTTTTTTCCCCAAGACTTGAAATAAAGCAACAAAGGTGATGCGATGTGATGTATTTACCAGCTGGGAGATGAGCACCTTGAGTCATTCAGTACATATCATTTCCCTTCAAATGAGAAGTGATGTGTCTTGATTGACCTTCACAAGACACAGAGAATCACTATCTCTTGAAAATTGTGTGGCATGTTTTGAGAGAAGGAAGATGTGGGAAAGGTAGGGAGCAGCTTGGAAGATATTTTTAAGGATGATCTAGAAAGTTACTTAAGGTAAACAAAAACCCAGAACTCCTTCAGAGTCAGAATACTAACAAGTTTCACTTGTTAAAGAAACAGTCCTCAGTCATTTTTTTTCCTCTCTAATCAGCAGCAGAGACATAATTATGCATGTTTTCATTCTATAAAACCAGGATGGGAGAGCAAGTCCACTCTGAAGCCAGAAAAAAACAGTAGAGTAAGAGACATCATTGATGAAAGAAGTTATTCAAAACTGAGTTGTATCTGTTCTGGAACTAGGTAGAATATTGAAATGAATGGAAGGAAGGAAAGAAGGAAGGGAGAGAGGAAGAGAGAAAGGAAGGAAATATTAAGGGTTTTACAATAGGCTAGATATTTTACATGCAGTTTTAATTAAACCAAAAACTCATGCAAGGATGGTAATTACCACATTTAATACATGAACGAACTAATAATCAAGGAGATAGGTTTGCTCAAGGTCATACAACTAGTAAGATGCTGAGTGACACTTGAAACCAGGTCTATAGTCTTTCACTGCCACCTTGCTCATGGGTGTGACAAGACAATCGGCAAAATGGGTGAAGACAGAGGTCAATAGACATGACAAAAAATCTATACAAGGAGCTTAGAAAACAAAAGAAAGTTAGTTCTAGGCCAGAATGATGTTCATATAGGGAAGAAATGGGAAAAAGACTTATTTTCTTATTCTCCCTAAATCTTCCCAAGCACCATCCCTTTTCCAACTCCCCAACCCCAAAACACTTTTTCTTCTCCCACAACAAATCAGTTTTCATCCTTCTCATGCTAGGGAATCACCAAAATTTTTCATGTCAAATGACATAGCTCATACTGCTAAAAAGGACAAGAATACCATGGACACTGACCTCCTACTTCTTTATTTTTTTATTTTTTTATTTTTTTTTATTTCTGGGTATTATGAAAGTACAAACATCATGGTTACACTTTATGTCTTTGCTTCACCCAAGCGAGGGTTAAAGGCATGCCCTTCCCCCCTACAATGCTCCCCATGTCCTTTAGTTGCGGGTTTAGCCCCCACCCCCCTAATCCCTTAGTAAAAAGAACAAACTGGCAGGTATCAGTCTACCAGACTTCAAGCTGTACTACAAGGCTATAGTAACTAAAATAGCATGGTACTGGCACAAGAACAGAGACATTGACCTCTGGAACAGGACTGAGAATCTAGAGATGAAACCATCTGCATATGGTAATCTAATCTTTGACAAAGCTGACAAAAATATACACTGGGGAAAAGAATCTCTTTTCAATAAATGGTGTTGGGAAAACTGGATAACTACGTGCAGAAGAATGAAACTGGATCCCCACCTCTCACCTCTCACAAAAATCAATTCACGATGGATAACAGACTTAAACCTAAGGCATGAAACCTTAAGAATTCTAAAAGGAGATGTTGGGAAGATCCTTTCAGACATTGGCCTAGGCAAGGAATTCTTGAAGAAGAACCCCAAAGCAATCACCGCAGCAACAAAAATGAATAAATGGAATCTAATCAAATTAAAAAGCTTCTGCACTGCCAAAGAAACTATCATTAGAGCGAATAGACGGCCCACAGAATGGGAGAAAATATTTGCTCTCTACACATCTGATAAAGGGCTGATAACCAGAATCTATCTAGAACTCAAAAAAATCAACAAGAAAAAATCAAACAACTCCTACTTCTGACAGTACTCATTTTGTCATACCTTGTTGCAAACCCTCATGAAAAGATAGCAGCCCTCCTCATAGTAGAAACTTTCTCTCACAGCCAATTTTGAGGAACTGTGGAGGAGTGGATGGTATGGAAAATCAACCAGTTTTGTTTGTATATCAGAGTGACCTGGAGTAAAAAGTTAGCTGTGGAATAGAAGAATAGTATTTTGTGAGTTGTATATTTTTTTAGATCAGGTTTGCTGGGTGAATAGCATTTACTTTTCTTCCTCTGTCCAGCGGTCCCCAATCTTTTTGGCACCAGGAACCAGTTTCATGGAAGACAATTTTTCCACAGATGGTGTTGGAGGTGGGGGTGGTTGGTGGGGGGAAGTCAGCAGGTTCGGAAGGCAGAGCTCAGGCGGTCATGCATGGCCCTATGTTCCTAACAAGCCACGGACTGGTACCAGTACCACGGCCTGGGTTGGGGACCTCAGGGTTAGACAACAGAATTTAAAGACAAGCATAGTGATCCTCCAAAATCAAGTTCATTCATACCCCTTACCCTGTACTTATTCCCCCTTTTCTTAATATGTATTATAATTTTCAATAACTTCTCCTAGCTCTTTCAAAAGATTAGGTAACGTTGACCCTGCAGAAGCTGTGTGTTTATTAGAACTTACATACTTTGGACAAAAAAAGAACATTCAACTGGTTATAACCTATTTCTCCCTAGTGATGACACTCTGACCCTGGGTACTAGAAAACCACTCCTCATTAGACAACATCATATATGCCCATAATGGTGGGAGGTATTGTCTTAGTCTGCTTGGACTGCCATAACAAACGCCATAGATTAGGTTGCTTAAAGAACAGAAATTTATTTTCCCATAGTTCTGGAGCTGGCAAGTCCAAGTTTAAGGTTCCAGTAGGGTTGGTTCTAGTGAGCTCTCTCTTCCTGGCTTGCAGACAGCTGCCTTTTCTCTCATGTGTAGAGAGAGAAAGAGTTCCCCCTTCCTCTTCTTATAAGTTCACCAATCCTGTCACATTGAGACCCCATCATTATGACCTCATTTAACCTTAATTACCTGATAAATGCCCTGTCTCCAAGTACAGTCACACTGGGCATTAGGGCCTCCACATATGAATTTGGGGGAGGGGGTACAATTCAATCTATAACAGATAGAATGGGGCTTCTCTAAATAATTAGAATTTTCAGGTTGAGAGAGTTCAAGGAATAAATTTTTCATGCTCAAATATAAGCCTGTAATCTTTTGGAATGTGGGACAAAGCAGCTGGAAAATTTTACAGTTTGACATGTCATTATTGGTGGTTGAAGACGACTCTGGTATCATGCTAGCTACTGTTTATTTCACTTCAGTGTTAGTATCAGGGAGAGTGAAAAAGGAAGAGAATTGGAGCCTCAAACCCAATTCAATAAAGGCCTCATATTCTTTCTTTCTTCAAAGAAAAAGGGCAATTAAAAAGGAAGAGCCTCTGAGTGTTTCTCATCTCGTTCCCACTTTGAAAGTGGGCATATTATCCACTATATTCTTCTTACTAATGGTCAAGGAAGTTCCAGGTCTTTTGTATATATTCATTTGACATAAACTTTCTTAGTTTTTCCTAGTGCTAGGTATTCTGCTAGGTTCAGAGAATACAAACTCAAATGAATACAAATCCTTCCCTTAAAGGACTCTGCAGTGTTATAGCAAATCAGAATAAGAATCAAATAATATCTGAGTTAGAAGGAATCTACTTGCAGATGGCCCAGGAAAATGAAAAGACTTAGGTGGCACATGTTGTGGGGGCAGAGCCAGTTAACACCCGGGCCTACTGACCCCTAATCTAGTCTTCATTCCTGCGCTGAATACAGCTCAGAGTGTTCCTTCCAAGTGAATCATCCAACCAGGCTTCATTTAGGGCCTACTAGGAGCCAACTGTCCTGACTGAATGGGAAAGAATTTATAATGGCTTAATAATGTAATTAAAGATTTAATAATGTGAGGAGATGATATTACTCCAGACGAAATTATAAGTGAATACTACAAGGCATTATTTAAAGTGAGATGGCTTTTCTAAAAACCACATACATACATGTACAAAGAAAACATGTATCTTATCCGATTATCAAATTTATCTCAATAGTGATCATCAGGGTTGAACTAATGGTGCTAAATGGAAGAATTTCTCCTTTCATCTTCATCACTCAATGATACCAGTTAGAGAAAGATCACTCTAAAGTTATTAATATATTAAGAAAAAAACATTTCACAATTAAAGTTCTGTTAACTGAACTGAAACAAGACTACCTATTAATAGATATCTGGTTTCTTAAGGTCCCCCAGTGAGAAATCAGGTCTTGCTTCCATCTTGTCCCTTCTCCACATCACAGGCCCACCAACTCAAGAAAGGTTTAAAGAAGAGCACATGGTACGAGAGATGAGGATCTAGATTCAGTAATACCTGGCCCTGAATGCTGGCTCCATGACTCATGATCTTGAGCAAAGCCCTTAACACCTTATACCTCAGTTTCTTCATCTATAAAATGGAGCTAATAATAGGATTGCCTCAGAGGATGTAGTGAGGATTAAATGAAATAATACATGCAACTCGGACTTGGGGTGGGGGGACCATGGGCAACATATGTAACCTAAACATCTGTACCCCCATAATATGCTGAAATAAAAGAAAAAAAAAAGAAATAATACGTGCAAAGTGCATGTCATAGTGCTTGAGTAAACTGCTCAGTAGTCATTACCACAATTAATAACAATTGTACAGTGGTTTCATAACCTATTGTCTTGCTCTTTAGCCTATTCTTCCCCTCCTTCACTTTGGCCATTTCTCTGATCCTGTCCTTTCCCTCTGTCTCCCCTCCCTGACCTAATAGCAGCTGTACTTTGTGCTATGCCATGGTGGGCAGCTGTGCTGGGCCCTCAAAACAAATGTTACTTCCATTCTGCTGCTTGATTCACCTTCCAGGTGACAGAAGAGAACTGCAGGGCTGCATTCAGCACGGACAAACACCTGTCCTCTCTGTCACCGCAGCTAGGCAGACACTGACGCTGAGTCATGCTGCTGCTCACAACCAAGGAGCTTTCAGAGACTCCAAAGGCTCTAAGAAAGGTGCCTAAGAGGACAATCTGTTCATCCCTCTCTCCATGTCAGACTACTCTTCGAACTACCATGAAGCAAAAATAGACATAAAAAGATTACTGAGGACTGGCTAATCTTCAACATCAGGATACTTCTTCTTATGCCTAAGCTAAACTTCAGATTGTGCCTTCAAAGTCATCTTTTAAAATTCATTTTTCATAGGGAAAAATAAACTCGGTATCTAATTCATTGTAAATATACACCATTATATATAGTATAAATTATTATATATATATATCTACAATATGCAGTATACACACACAGAGTGTTATTTACTGATTAAAAGCTTGAGCTCTAGAGTCCTACAGGGTATCTAATCCCAGCAACCTACTGGTGATGTGTTTTCTCTCTAAAAACTAATAGTAATGATCTCACTGAATCTTTGCATTAGCACAGTTCTCAGCTCATAGAACAAATTCAATAAATATTAACTACTATTTTTCTTTAGACATATAAAAATATAGCAAGAGTCTGTGAGGCTTCTTAAGCTTTCTCTTCTGCAATCTAAATGGCTCCAGTTAGATTATGTCTTTTAATTCATTTCTTCTATAATGTTCAATTTCATTTTCCCTCCATCATTTATTTGCTTTCCTAAATCCAGAATAGGACACAATGCCCATTGGGTCTGTTCAGCACAGGACAAAATGTATGATATATTTTAGGATTATCTATCATACTTCCTATGTAAACTATTATTGTTATTTGCAAGGAGATAAAAGTAATTTGATGGCCAGTGTAATATTTTAAGCACTTTATTTATATTAACTAATTTTATTATCAAAGTAAATGCATTCTTTCTTTCAGCATTATGCCACATTTTATTGACTTTTTTCCACATTTTAACATCTGTGAAATCAAGATGCATCTTACAATTAATGATCTGTTATAGTTCCATTGGAGATCTTTTTCTTTTCCTTAGTAATACATGAAATAATGGTGCATCTTAAAATTGATGACAACCTAGAATCAATGAAATAGGGTATGAAAGACAACTATGTGCCAGGCATTCTTTTAGACCCTAGAAATATGGTGAACAAGATTGGATAGTCCTTCATTTCAAAGAATCTAGTAAGGATTATAAAAAAAATGCAGATGATTGCAACAAATGTACAAGTTGCTGTGGGAGCTGAAGGAAGACTCATCCTGGGCTTATAAGGACCAGGGAAAGCTTCTAGTGATAGCAATGTCACCTAAGGTTGGAGTAGAATTAATGAGAGGTACAGCTAGGTTGTGGTCAGCTACTCAGTTGAACAGATTAGGCAAAATCCTAGAAGCCAGAGAGAGCATTGATAATTCAGGGATTCGAAGGTAGTTCAGAATGCTGCATTCAGATTTCTCATGGAAGAGGGGCAAGGTATGATGGTAGAGAAGAAAGTGGAGGCCATATCAGTGTGGGCTTTGCAGACCATACTAAGGAGTTTGGACGTTATCCTGAGGACATTGGGAATATATTGAAACATACATATTACTTCTGTTTGACAGATGAGAAAACTGAGGCCACAGAAGCCAAATGAATGCCTTCAGACTGGATAGTAAAGAACAAGACTAATTTAATCCACTCTCTCTAAAGCCTCACCTTAAACCCAATGCCCTTTACACTACACCGAGATCACCCAGGACACAATTATCTCTCCTTGACCGTACTTCCAGCAAATGCATTACTAGTTTATCCTTCATTTTAGTTTATGTTGAATTTTTTTGTTTTGTTTTGTTTTGGTTTAGATGGAGAGGAAGGTAAAACTATTATGTTGGTTCTTAAAAAAGTCTCCAAGGTGACTATGGCCTAATGTCAGGATAGGTGGCTTGGTTGCATCACTTATAGGTTATATATCACTACCAAGCTCATCCACAGTTGTGTCTATAAGATGATAAATATTGATACTAGTCTTTCCTAAATGTATCATACATGTACTTTTCATGGTGCACACTTAAAAAATAAATACACTTAAAAATTAAAACAAAAACAAATGGAAAAAACAATAAATTACAGTTGGGGGAGGGTTAAGGTTCACAACTTTACACATTTTAATACTCTTGCATATTATTATGTCACCAGAAATTACATTTTCAATTTATCTTAAAGCTTCTTCAGCTGGCCTTTTAGAGTAATACAATCTGGACATTGGCTAAATTAAGCAATTTAGGTTGAAATGTGACAACAGACATAAAAGTGAGATACTAACTTCTGAATTAATAACACAGGGTAAAAAAAAAAAAAGAGAGGAAGGAATAATTATTTGAATAGAGGTATTCTATTTCAGCCAGGCAATCTTTATTTCATATTATCACTTTTAAAATAATTTTGTTCACAGAATTTGTTGAATGGAACTGTCTTTTTAATGAAAGAATAACAAAGAGCTTTTTGCTTTTCTTTTTTAGAAAAATGTCGTGTGAATCACCTAACATCTTTGAATCACTTTAAAAAGACAGTACATTTACAATTGCTGTTTAGGTCCTTTTTGATGAAAGACATCTTTGGATTCTATAGGAATAAGTAACGAGTACAAATGCCAATGTCTAGGTTATGATTGTATGACAATTACAAGCTATTTAAAAGGAATAATAGACACCAAAACAATAGCTTGCTACATTTATCCAACTAGTGAGGACAAAGACTGTAAAATCTTTAACAACAGGATAGATAATTGTCTATTCAAGATAGCTTAGTTATGGTCTTATCTGAAATAAGGGGGTTGATTTACACAATCATTTGATTCTACAAACCTCATGACTTTGGAGTTCCAATATATTAATAAAAGAAGGAGAAGATAAGAAGGAATGGCTAACCTTATTCAGACAAGACAGGTTAGGGGAATACGAGAGAATGGTGAGTGAATGGACGATAGTGCTAGAGATTCAAGGAATGAGTTTTGGAATAACTTAGGCTTACTTGGTTCAAATTTCAGAACTGACACTTACTACTGATCCTTGGGCTAGCTACTCTGCTCTCTAGGATTCAAATATAATAATTTCTACCTAGTAAGGTTGCTGTGAGGATTAGATTATAAAGCAGCTGATGCATAAGGTGTGTGAACAGGAGCTATCATTAATATCATTATTGTTGTGATCATTATCATGGACACTCCACTATGCTATTGAATTCTATTGACATTAGATGAGGTAAAACAGTAGACCAGGCAACTAGGAATAAGGCATACTGCATGCTTAGGATGGCATTTAGGCTTGCACATCCCCAATTAGCTTTTCAATTAACCCCAGTCTTGAGGAAAATATTTCCCAGATCATGCCTGAATGTTAAAATAGAATGGAAGGGCTATTATGGGTGCACATTGTTTTATTGGAGTAGAAAGAAACAAACTATTTACTGCAAAAGAAAAAAAAGGCCAAAATTTACAAAGGGTACTAAAAATCATTGTCCATGATACAGATTTATCCCCCAAATGCTAAAACATGCTCTGAATCTATCTATAGTTCTTTCACAACTAAGTACACTGGTCATTTTCTAAACAAAACACAATGATAATCTTATGCTATACATCTTTCTCCATTTGATGATGAACCATGGCAACGTATCATTAGCAGCACTTTATGTCCCCCACTATGTTTGCCATTATGGTCTCTGATGTTATAGGAATACTTTGTATGAATTAATTCAGCTTGTGGTATATTTGTTAACTGCCTTCTTAGCTAAGGTATATTACCAAACTCTTAAACAAAATAGTAATTTACAATAGTTGGTTTAAATAAGACATGTTATAAAATTAGGTACATAGAATAAAAAAACTATTTCCATTCACCAAGCATTCACTGAGTGCCTACATTTTTCAAGGTAGCATACCTTTTAATTTATTCCAGGAACTCCATGAATACAAATTCCATGCAAATAATGAGATGCAGTTTTCATGTTGGTTATCATTACCTAGTGTTTAAAATTAACTCCTCCTAGCCTTTGTGGCTAGCACAAGGGCATTAGAGTTAATTTTTCCTTTGGCTTTATCACTCAGAAAGCAAAACTTCAGTTCTGTAATGTTGACTTCCTGATGTGAATGTATCTTGCTTTCTAAGATGAAGAATTTCAAACCTTCAACCTCACATTTGGTTTATTCTTGCTTGTGCAAAGCATTATCCATCACAGATATGAATGGAAGATATCAGAGGCCCCTTACTAGCTTCTTCCCACATTCAAGAACTAGAATCCCTTGTTACTTTGTTGGATTAACATCCTTTTAGGTTCTATACACTGAATTTCATAGAGCTGCTATTTCCCACATTCAGTCCCAAGCTTAAATTAAGTGGCATTGGGAGACTCAACTTTTCTTTGCATACCAATTTAGTATAAGGCATTGTGTACCATTGATTTTCAGAACCATTTGTGGTCCCTGACACTCCTCCCATCCATATAACCTATAATTTTTGTAGGATGAAGGCACTTTTCCAAAACATTTGCTCCAATAAAAGACCTACTTACAAGTATCTTTCCTTAAAAATTACTTGAGAAGCAAAACAAAACAAAACAAAAAACTCAAAAATCCTATTGTTCCATATATATGGTACTAGTACATGATAGGTATGCAATCTTTTTATCTGTGATATATAAAATAAGGAAGGGACAAATTCTACCTTCCTCTCTTCCAACAAAAGTGCCATTAAATAACAAGGTTGTCATTCTACAATCCTCTGATCTGGACATTCTAAAAGGCTAGAACCCTAAAGTCATAACTCCAACAAAGGAGAAATATATTTTCTCCTTTCACACTACAGGCAATCATATCTTGGCTCATTACTGGATTCTTGTTGATTTTATCAACATTCCCACTCTGAAAGGATGAATAGCAAGTTAAATTGAAGGCACCTTTGTAGGTGAGAGAAAGGACTATGCTACAGACCAGAAGAGATGGTTCATCTCTAGGTCAATCTCATAAGTATTTAAAAGATAGAAAGGAGACTGAGCTAAAGATTACATCCTCGGAGTAATATGGAAAAATCTCGGTTTCACAAGATTTTCTTACTTTTGGAAGTTTCCCCAATACCTATCAAATTGGATATTGATTCCCTAAATATGACAATTTGGCCAGTCAGTGCCTCAGAATGCACTGGACAAATTAGAGATGTAAGCCATCATCTTCTGTTCTCTTCACGCCTGTAATATACCTAAGAACTTACAGGCCATTTTAATTTCTTAGAGAAATGCAACTAATGAAGTAAGTAAGCATAGAGATTCTCTGGAAACAACTGGTCATGCTGAATAAAAGAAATGCGAAGCCATTCTCTAAATGGCCATGACTGCCTGATTATTAATATAATTCTTCCTCATTGTAAACACTTTTGAAATGATGGCTTTGTTGATTTAAAAGGGTATCAAACAGCCCTGTGGAATCTGGTCCATGTTATTCAGAGTCCCAAATGGGTGTTCCTAGGACACACACTAGAACACCTGTACTAGAGAAAGGCTCAGGTATTTATAACGCCCACCTCGGAACCAAAGATCACAGTTATAAAAATAATGCAGTATAGCAACAAGTTCAATAGAGAGCTCCCTGAACAAGCAAAAATTGCAGCTGCTCAATTGCTTTCATCCTATGTAATTTAAAGGAGTCTTAACTGTCTGTGGAGACACTCTTATCAGTTGATGGTTTCACCATATATTTTGAATAGCCAATGATCCTGCTTAACCCTCTCCTCTCCCAAGTGCTCCTCTCCCAAGCGAGCTAGGCTCTAAGAGTTACCCCTTCTCTAAGTGGCATGGACTACACTCACAGCGAGAGGCAAGTTCTCATCCCAAGCTAATAAAGACTGCGTCTGTACTCAGACCAGCACTCCAGAGCAGGCGGTTGGCAAATCGGAAAGGTAATCTTCAACCCCACTCATTCCATACCTTCTCTGATTTCGCCTTCCTGGCATTGTGCACGAACCTGCGACCCAGCTTCTTGGCATACCAGATAGAGGCAAACATAGCGATGCCAATGGAAGGAATTCACAATGAAGCTGCTGCACAATCAACTTCCCACCTCGGCTCAGAGACAAACGGAATCGGGCTAGAGCTGTCACTTGCAGGCTGTTGCTTTCTCAGTTCCTCTCATGCTGGTTAGCGGAGGGAGAGGGCGGGAGGAGGGAGGGGTTGGGGGAAAAAGGCAGTCCTGTTTGGCCAGTCTGCAGGTATATTTACATCCTGCCAGCAGGAGGTCCGGGTGAGGCAGGCGCTGCCTTTGTAGCTAGCTCACACACATCCAGTTGGCTAAGTATCTGTCTGCAGTTCTTCAGCACGGTCGCCACCAAACTCCATGTGTGTCAGAAGGAAGGGAAGCCGCAGTCAACTCCGGAGGCGGCTCACCTCCCGCTCTAGGCTCGGGCAGTTGCAGTCCTCGCTTGGCTTCCCTCTGTCTTGACAGTACGTGCTGGTGGCAGTGGCCGCGTGAAGGCAGAATCCACATACAGCCTCGCAGGTAAATCAGCCAATACAGGGGCTGCCAGGCACGGAGGGAGAGAGCTCCCAGGCACGGGGAGAGGCAGGGCCACCATGGATCTGGCCCTGCAGGCACAAACAGGTGTGTCTGGATCCCAAATCCCACTCGGATTCTCTGAGACGACTATCAGGGCTGTTAGGGTAGCTTATTAGAGTTCAGACTGTCATGTTAGACACTTTTAAGGTAAAGTCAATTTTAAGAGACAAGTGTTTCCTCCAATGAGAGATAATGTTTACACCCTTTGCCAATCCTACAAGAGGACAAAAAACAAATGGCTCATGTTGGCAAGGCAAACCTGTCTTCCAGTGACACAAACTAGACTCAGTCGAGTAAATATTTTCCAGCAGATCTCAGAGGAGTATCCTATGAGCACTTACGGATCAAAGAATGTCAACACACTTGCAGACACTTGGAAAAGAACTCCTTTCTCTCAACAGAATACCTTGATTTCTATCCCTCAAAAGGGTTGGGTCCGGAGTCAACCAAAAAAGTATATTGTAAAGTATATTGGATTGGCTCATAGACAACTGGAGGTGGAACAAGACAGCGTAGGATAGGACATTGGTAGTTAGAACCCATGTCGATGTTGCTCACTAAAGGTAACCTTTGTGTCTAGCACAGTGCTTAGTGTAATGCATTTAATGTATGTTTATTGAAGGAATGAATAATCTGGTTTCTGACCCTGACTTTGCTTCTAACTTGTTTCTTTGTTCTCCCTGGGCTCAATTTGCCTAATCTGTAAATTAAAAGAATTGGGTGTATAATTTTTAAGACCCCTTCCTGCCTAGGGGTCTATAATTCTGATTGTGGTTCTTTTTATGAGTAGAAATCTCTATTGCTCACCAGGAGAAATAATTCAGTGTTCTGAAAAGCCAACAGTGGCACCTTTGGGGTAGTCCAGCTCCTTTTACCTCTTTCAGCATGCCTAGCTGCCACCCAGGGTTTGGTTTTGCCGTTACCTATTTCTTTTCCTCTGTGCTTTCACTTCCTACGAGCACTACTTTCCTTTAATTTCCTTTTGACACTCTTAGACAACCTCTGTGCAAAGTTCTCCATATTATACCCTATATTCTTTGGAGGAAAAGTGCCACAGAAATCCAACAAATAAATACATGATAACTCCTGCTTAGTTTTCAAAGAGCTACTCAGCAGGACCATAGCTTACCCTAATATTGCTATGATGCTAAAGATATTTATTATTTCTGTACACAAATTTGTCCAAGTCATGTTGTAGTTAAAAGAGTATTCCACTAACAGACTTAAGTATATGAAAGAATGGGAGAAAAAATCCTCTCTAAGTTAATGACTAGAAAATTCTGTTTTTAACATTTTAAGATGGAATCAGATGACAAAGAAGTGAGACAAAAAATACTGAACACTGTACTTTCAAACCACTGATATCAGTGAGGGAATCAAAGAATGTTCATTTACTCTGATGGGACTGACAGATTGTAAAATAATTTTTGTACTTTCTTCATAACTTAAGATTTCCTAAATCACTAAAACTGAGGTTTGGAGAGATTTTTGATGTTTGATCATTTCGTTTATTGGGTTTGCTTTTATTCTGAACCTTTAATGACCTTCGCATTCCTGATCAAGAGGCTTTGTAAACTTTTCCAAGGTGGAATTCTTTAGAAAATAAATTAGTCCTACCAACTAAGATTTAACTTAAAACATAACAATAAGTAATATTTCTTAAACAGGCAGTCAGAGGTAGAAAAGGCAATTCGGAGTAGGATATTTGTAGTCAGGACCCATTCTTTGTTATGCAAATGCTTAGCAAAATGTAAATATTCAAAATACATTTGTTGAATGTGTCTGTGACAAAGTAGGACAATCCATAAACTGGGAAAGGCTGGAAGCATCAATAGAAGAATATCCACATATTTAAAGTTGAAAAAGTTGTAGGAAAGATGAATGTAATGCCAACTGAATGAAATCATTGCCATATTTATACAATCATCTTCCCTGGGCTATCTGTGGGCAGATGTGCTTGCTGCAAAGAAAGTGGCAGCTGCCTACAGTTAATCCTAATAGTCTCTAACCACTGTTCTCCTCATTGAGATAAATAAGTTTTGTAGCTTTGTTGTTTAAGTGAAACAAATTTTTCAGACATTTTCTATCTGTATATGGTAAGTACCTGGACAGACCTTTTCCTTTATAATTTCATTTCTAATACTTCTCATATGACAGAAGCCTACCAGTGCAGCTGAGTTTGAGATGCAACATTAATCCTTTTAAGCAGCTTTGGGTTCATGCCTCAACACACACACACTATGTGAGCTTCCTCTGAATTTTCAAGGTAAATGCAATGTTTCAATCAGCCATTAAGTATTACACAACTACATTTCTACCTAGGACATGAATGATTTTCTTTTAAAAATCATTTAAATATATCATAGAAAATTTTTAAAAATCAGAGTAAAAATTAAACTCTAGAAATTAATATCTGGTAGCTCAAAAAGCTATCTAGGTTCAGAGTTGAATATAGACCAAAGAAAATACATATTGAGACATAAATATGTTAATGCAAAAATTAATGATCATACAAAGATTTTTGTTTGGTTTATTTGCACATTTAATATGCATATTTGATAGCCATCTGGCTAACATCAAATATCAGTCAATTATTAAACAGCAAGTGTCGTATATTAGTAGCATATACACTAATGGAATTTATGAGTAAAAGAATATAAATATAACATTTAAATTCAATTGAGAGGAATGCCAAGGTGTTGATGTTAGTTATCTCCGTACAGAATGGTAGAAAGGGGAAGATAAAAATTGTTATATTTTGCTCTCTCTATATATATGTGACTCGTCTACGTAGAACATATTTGCATTATTATTTCTATGATTAAAAGGCAAGCGATGATTTTCCACAAGATTTTATTGAGTATTTACTACCTCTGAAACATTAGGGACCTCTAAATGAGTGAAATACAATCCCTCCTCTAAAAGAGCCCTATATAGTCGGGGACACAAATATGTAAAGAAACAAATTTCAGTGCAGAATGGCATTGTTACAGATGTGAGAAAAATAATCTGGAAGCTCAGGGAGAAAATTACTGTTTTTTTTGTTTTTAATATGAGATAAACACAGTAATAATATTAGCTGGAAAAAGTACAATAATGAGTGCCAATGTATATAAAAAGGCAAAGGAATAGCCAAATCTCTCTGCATGTTTTATCTCTGTGGACAATAGGAAAAATAGTCACTATGAATTGATATGTATATCAAAGTCCATGTGCACGAACTGGCCAAGTCTTTCTCTCTCTGCACCAAAGAGACAACCAGTTATAGATAAGAGTGAAAAAAATGTTTTGAGTCAGTCCCAATAATAAAATCCATCGATTCTAATTACAAATAGGCAAAACCTCTCTTTTTTTCTAATCTCAAAATCATCAAAACTAATTCTTCAACATTTGAATACCTCGCGTATCCTTTCTTTTAAATGTTTAATTATAATATATTTAGGCATCAGAAATGTAAAAAAAAAACTAATATAACATTCGCTCATTTACCTACTACCCAGATTTAATAAATTTAATATTTTCCATATTTAATTCAGGTTAATTTTTAAAGAAATAAACTCTCCATGATACAGTTAAAATATCCCCACCCTATTCCTTCAAATTCATCTCATTTCCTCATCATTATTTTTAGCATCCTAACCCTTTTCTTTGGATTAAATTTCCTTCTAACATATGTACCTATTTTAATAGTCTTTCTGCAAAAATCATGTTTCCTGAACTGTCTACATTCACCTTAGATTTTGGAAATAAATAGAAAGAGATTTCTAGATTGACAATGATTTTCCCTCAACACTTTGAAGGTATTATCTCACACTGGCTTCTGGCATCAATTTTTTTGATGTGATGTCTGCTGTCAATTTAATAGTTAGATAGTAAGAAATATGTCTTTCTTTCTATGGTTTGTTTAAAAATTTATTTTTGTCTTTGTTCAACTACAGTTTCACTATATTTTCTTTTTAAAATAATTCTGCTTAGAACTCATCCTGGTTATCTAATCTGAATAATCATTAAAAAACCTGTCAGTCGTTAATTTTTCTGATATTTATCCTCTCATTCTCATTAGTCTTTCCTTCCAAAATTCTGTTATGTTATTTCTGGACCATTTTAATCTGTCCATCCTATTGAATCATATATTTCATATTGTTCTTCTCCTTCCTTCTCTGTCCTGCTTTCAGGGTTATATCTTCAGATCTAATTAATATTTTCTTTTCCTTCTATTTCAAAGTATTAAGGGTATTCAAGTGTTTTTGTTTTATGGATTAATTGAATAATGCTGAAGTCAGGGCTTTTAGTGTACCAGAGCAGTGTACATGGTACCTGATAGGTATGATTTTATCCCTAACTCCCTGCTACTCTCCCCACTTCTTAGTTTTCAATGTCCTTTACAGCACTATATGACTGTATATATCCATTGTTAAGCATCCACTTATTAGTGAGAACATCTGGTGTTTGTTTTACCATTCCTGGATACTTTGCTTAAAATAATGTTCTCCAGTGCCATCCAAGTTGCTGCAAAAGGCATTATTTCATTCCTTTTTACGGCTTAGTAGTAATCCATGATGTGTGTGTGTATGTGTGTGTGTGTGCACATGTGTGTGTATATATATGCACATACCACATCTTCTTTATCCACTCATCAATTGATGGACATTCAGGTTGATTCCATATCTTTGCAATTGTGAATTGTGCTGCAATAAATTTCCTTTGGGTAGATACCCAGTAGGAGGATTGTGGATTGACTATTTTTTAATTTCTATTTTTATCTTAGGTTATAATCTATTGTTTTTACTTATCTACAGATTGTTTATTTTTAATTTACATATATATATTTATTTTGAGATATTCTGTGTGTGTATACATATATATTATAAATCCTAGTCTTTTACCATAGTGTTCTGTTCTTTTGTGATTTTTGTTCCATTCTCTACCATGCTTTTAATTTCAAAGTACTTATATTGTAGTCTTTATAAAATACTTTTATTCCTTAATTATCATAGAGGTCTAATCCTACTAATTTCAATTATGGTAGATAGTTCCTGTATTTCATTGTACTTTTTTATTCTGAGGTCTTCTTTAGCAAGATTGTAGTTCCTGTAGGAGTTCCAGGGACCTTTAGTTGTCCAACTGTTTCTACAAAATATTATTGCACATCATTCTGCTAGTTGCCCAGAGAGTTCACTAGTCCAGGAGTAGTTTCACATAAATTTTTTGTCTTGGAGCTATTCTCCCCACATAAAAGGGTTTAAGTTTAATTTTTTTTTTCCTTTTTCATTCATAATAGAAACATTTCCTTGTTGCTTCCCTGGGCTGGTGAATGAAGTTTTTTAGAAACCTTTTCATTAATGAGAATCCTTTTAAGTTTTCAGTTATATGCAGGAGTCTCGGTTTCATTTCTCTTCCTTTGGTGATCCTAAGGTCAAGTGTCCTGTCCAGCATAGCCATCGAAACCCTACACTCTCACCCCAAGGACCTTTATTTACTACCATATACCCCTGGGATACCATAGTCAGTACGGAAACTCACTGCTGTGGGGCCATGATTATATACAAACACAGACAAGTCAAAGTGGCATGCCTCTAAACCCAAAATCAAACTGGAGAATTTAACTGGCCTGCACTGGAGGCTTTAGTGTTTAACAAACATGTGCAGCAAAAATATGTATAAGATTTATTGTTAAATGTTTCATATAAGAGTTTCAGGAAAGTCACTTAACTAAAATGCTATTCAAAAGTCACCATTACATAATAATCAATCACATAAACTTAGCTGTGAGATAGACCACCACCATTTATTTGTGACCTTGGACAAGTTATCCCAACTCTATAAATGTGGGTAATAATGGAAACTATGCCATTGTGTTGAGAATAAGGAGCAAATGAGATAACACATATACATTATTTGGAGTAGTTCCTGCCACACTATGGGTGCAATAAAAATATTGCTTTTATTTTTATTCATTCTCTAATCTTCAAGAAAGACAAAAAACATAATAGTCTAGATAGATACGGTGTGGATACTATTATGAAGAAGCAGAGAATGATTTTTAAAAATTCTCCTTTTATTTTTATTTAATCATTCTCACTATTAAGAAAGTCTACTTTCTTCCTTCTTCAGTCTTTTCTCCTTTTCTCTGCTATTAGTGAAGAACAAAAATTAGTTTCCAAACTCTTATAAAAATAGTTAATAAATTTAAAAACTTTCAGTTTCTCTTTTACGTGTCTCTTTCCTGAGCCAAATAAATATTTCATTGAGGATTTTTGAATAGTAGGTTTATTTTCTGAGAGTATTCTCAGAGCATCTCTTCATTTTACAAATCTTTCATGAGAAGAACAACTCAAATGAATCCTAATCTTACATAGTAGTTCTGAATTAACATACTGTGATTTGCTCATGTTCTTAAAATTAAATTTTGCTACAACTGAAGACATAAAATAATATGGCAATGACTATCAAAAGAAATATAGATTTGAGTCAGTGAGCAAAGTAGAAAAATACCAAGCCAGCAGCCAATAAAGATTGGGTATCTCACGGAACATATAATAACTTTGACTTGTGAGTACAAACAACAATGAAATGAACAAGTCCATAGTTTTTTGAAACAGCTACAAGCCCTAGAGGTGAGTAGTTGAATAATTTAGTAACTGGGAATGCAGTTCAACTTCTTCAAATTCAAATGTCTTCCCAAAGCATGCAACAAATACAGACATTCAAACACCACTCATGTACCCTAAGCCATTTAAACTGGGAACTTCCTAAGAATTATAATTCAGTTAGGCGGTCTAGCATTCTTGCTATCTCAACAATGAAATAAATTATTTCCATAATTCATTGAGGTAGGTGCCAGTTTGGGAAGCAATATTCTTAAGTTTTAATTTCATCTCTACCAGTTATCATATCTGTGGGTATTGAATTACAAAATCAATTTCTAAATTCCTCTTGAGGTCAAATAATCGATTCATTTATGACATTTATAACCCAAGAATTAATCTATATAACAATTATCTCCCAAATCCAGTGCGTATTTTTGATGAAGTTAAGCCTTGCCATACCATCCCTTTGGGTCTTCACAAAATTATTTTCTGTTTCTATGGCATACTCTATGCACTTGTATCTTTGCACATGCTAATTCTGCTATCTGTAGTCCTACCACTCCACCTCACTTCCCGCTCCCTGTCATTCTACATGTGACAAATTTTTGCACATTTTTTGAGACTTGGTTTAAGAATTCTCTATGAAATCTTTCATGATAACCTCTAGGCAGAGGTTCTATGTCCCCTATTGCACTTTGTATATAACTCAGATTTAGTTCTTATTATATTACATTTATCTGTGATTACTTTGAACTTATGTTTCCCCATAAATACCTATGAACCATTCAAGAAAAGTACTATACCTTACTTACATTTTTGTATCCTCAGAGATCTATATAGTCCTTTGCACATGGTACTTACTCAATAAATATTTTTGAATGTTTTAATAGTTATTTGCTGAATTAATGAACAAATGAATGAGCATATTACTTGAATTAAACAGCTTCATACTCTTAGAAGACAAAAAAAAACAGTATATAGGTGTATACTGAGCATTTATTATTACCCTTTACTTGTATTTTTACCTCATACCCATCTTCACACTATAAAAGATAAATCAATTCAATGCAACAAGAGTGCTTCAAAAAACACCATTTCTAAAGGTAAGTCACTGATACTCATTGATTCACGGCCTACAAACTGTCAAATTTTTGACTTTGTAACTCTTCCCCTTCTATTGGTACATGTGATCTTTTGCAAAATTGAATAAATACAACCAATTCATACATAAATAATAAACCTCTTTTTTATTTCCTTAAAAATAATATCCACTAACGAAAACATACAAACTATTCCACTTTCCATTCTGCCACCTACATAAACTAGAAACAGCAGCTGCTGAAATCTTCAATGCAAATGTCAATTGAAGATAGTGTTACTGAAAATATTCCTGATATTAATTGCAACCTCTCTCCAGTTTAAAGAATATACATAATTTAAAAAATGTATAATAGCATCATCATGTTGTATTCTTCATAGCTCACTAGAAAGAAAAAGGAAGGGGGTTTGCTAGTTATATTCTATATGTTAGCTATTTTACGTTAAGATCTTTATATGAAGTTAAAATATGTTGCTCTTAAGATGCATAAAGTATCTTGACCACTAAAACACTTAGAAAACAGATCAGAACAAGAATTACATATTTTCCAAAATAAATAGCATGAACAAAACCAAAAAAAGTTACAAAACATGAGATGTATCTGAGGAATAGTGAGAAATTAGGCACAAAAGGCAATAGCCATACTATAATTAGACAATGACAATAAATGTTTAATCATGACAAATATGGGCAGAGTTAGAGATTAGGGAGAATGACAGAGGTTGGTATTGATAATAAGGGTCTTAATTAGTGTAATGGTGGTAGAAATAAAGGCAAGGAGCAATATAAAAAACATTCTTTCTTGGCATCCTAGATTGGGTTCAGATTCCTGAATCACTCCCTTAGTATAACATACACTTTTCCACAAAATTTCTCATGTTGACAATCGTCTACTTAATATACATATTTTCCTTGCCTTCCTTGTGGGACATTCCATGAAAGCAGGGATCATGCCTGTCTTTTTACCATTGTATCTTCCGTGCCTAGTGAAATGCCTGCCGCATAATAAGTGCTTCAAAAAAGAGTGATTTAATTCATGAATGAGACAAGGAATAACTGAGGAGATAGAATCTGTAAAATCTGACCAGTGCTTTATAGGCTGAGAACAAAGTCTCAAAAGCAGCTAAAGATTCCAGCCCAGGGACTTCAAGATACTTGTAAGACAAAGGAGGAATTTGCTTTAGAGTGCCTCCTTCATTCACTATAGTTTCTATTTCTTTCCTTGTCTCTTCAATGATTTTAAGTTCTTATTTTATAGCCTCTTTCTGAAACTTTGATTAAATTCATTTCTCAGAGATTTAATTCTCTCAGTTGTTATATCTGCTGATTGTTCCTTATGCTCAGTAGTTTCCACGTGAGGCTTCTAAATTTTCTTTGTAAATTCTTCTAAAGCAGATAATTATTTTTGTTTCTGAGATGGAGAAATGTTGGTGCCAATTATTTGATATTTTCTAATTTGGTTTTCTCTAGAGGGTTTAGCCTGTGCCTTGGGAGATTTCCACATTCATATGGAAAATGCAAGTGGTCATGGTTTGTTACTTTTACATATATTCATATTATAATTCCCCTGGAAAAGTCAAGATTATACGAACCTAATAAACAAGGTGATGAAATAATCCCTGCTCCACCCATTCATTTATTCCACAAATATTTATTTGAGTATTACTACGCACCAGCTTGTTTCTAAACAATGGGGACATAACAATGAACTAAATAGACAACAATCCCTACCTCACGGAGCTTACACTTTAGCATAGAGAAGAAATAATACAAAAGACAAATAGAAAAATATACTCTATTAAATGGTGACACATGTTAAGGAGAAAAATAAAACAGAGAAGTGAAATAAAAGGTCTTGAGAATGCTTAAAATTTTTGATAGGTTGATTATGGTAAATCACACTGAAAAAGTAACTTTTGAGTAAAGATCTAAAGGAAATGACAGTAAGCCAGAAAGATACCTGGGGAAAGAATATTCTACGTGAAGACCTTAAGAACGGGCTGTGGCTAGATTGTTTGAAGATTGTAAGGAGGCCAATGTAGCTGAAGCAGAGTGAGGAAGAAGATGGTACAAAATAAGGTTAGAGAGGTAGAGAGGTGGGTAAAGGAAGGGATATGGAAAGCCGATCTTGTGGGTCTCATAAGGTTTGTGGACACTTTGGCTTTTGCTATAAATGAGATGGGAAGCAATTTCAGAGTAATAACATGATATGACTAATGTTTTAATAGGATTACTCCTGCTGTTATTTTGAAAATTTTGACCGCAGGGAGGTCAAGGCTGGGAGCAGGGAGAACAGTTAATAACTGTTGCAATTATCGAGTTCAAAGGGAATAGTAACTTGGACAAAACTTATTCACATGGAAAAAAAAAAAAAAAACATTGGCTGGGTTCTGGGCATATTTTGAAGCTAAACCCAACAGATTGTACTGCTATGTTTAATGTGGTCTATAAGAAAAAAAGATGTGGCACAGATGACTCCAAACATTTGACTTGAAAAACTAAAAAGCTGAACTCACCATTGGCTGAAATGATGAGAGCAGGTTTTGTAAGAAAAATAGGTTAGGTTCTGGCAGTCAGGGCCAGTGGTACATACCTGTAGTCCTAGCTACTTGGGAGGCTGAGCTGGGATGATCACTTGAGCCCAGGAGTTTGAGTACAAACTGGGCAAAGAGATAGGCCTCATCTCCAAAAAAATAAAATAAAAAATACAGTATTGGTGGTATACACGAAGGAAGGCTGATTTTTTTCCTATAGACAGTTGTGCAGGGCTGACTGTGGGGCTTGAGTATGCTCATATTTTTGTACACTGGGGGTCCTGAAACCAATCCCCCAAGTATACCGAGGGATGACTGTATTTTTAATTTTAAATTTACATTTAAACACAGAAATAGTAAACATTGAAGTCTTGGAAAAAAAAACATTCCTCTATAAGTACACCAATGCAGTTCATGCCTGCATTATTGAAGGATCAAATGTAATTGAAGTTAGAAAACTAAGTTTCCAAACTGAGATTTTTTTCATAGCTATTTTAGGATGGAAAATATAAAATGGATAGTATCAATTAATAATGGGTAACCCTTCTATAAGACATTTACCAGTGCAAGGCATTGTTTTGAGGCTGAAAGAGTGCTGCTCTAACCATGAGATCTTGACCCTAATTACATTAGTTTTCTGGATGAAGA
>NW_012141636.1:2082870-2121719 GCF_000956105.1 Propithecus coquereli
TAATAAATTAGATTAAATTTTTAAAAGATTCTGGATATGTTGACTTGGAGATATCTTTTAGACATCTAAGCAAAGACATCAAGTAAGCTGCTAGATATACAAGTCTAGAGTCTATAAGAAGATATTGGCATTTAAACAGTATTTAAAACCTTGATCATTGGCGGAGGAAGAGAATAAGCTCAAAGACCAAGTCCTTGAGCATCTCAGCATTTACAATTATCTGTTTAATATATGGTTTCCTTACTGAACTATGAATTCTGTGAAAGTTATAAACAAAGTAAAAGAAGGACAAGAAATTTGAGGATCTATGCAATGGAAGTGGTTATAATGAATTTTTATAGAGTATAAGCTGGGTTAGGCTACAAGACAGGTGAAATGCACAGAAAAGATGATAAGATCAATGTATTTACAAGACCAGGTAGGGCTCAAAAGTTTATTGGAGTCAAAGTACATACAGGTATTTGAGGCTTATATTGTGGACACTGCGCTTTATGTGGTTAAGATGCTTATCAAATCTAACATTTATCAAGTTTTTAATATGAGTCAAATACTTTTTTTTTTATTTCAGCATATTATGGGGTACAGATGTTTAGGTTACGTGTGTTGCCCTTGGTTCCCCCCCCGTCCCCACCCACGTCCGTGTTTCAAATATGTCCATCCTTCGGGTAGTGCACATTGCACTCCTTGTGTATACAAATGCCCGTCCCCTCCTCCCGCCTCCCCCCTCCTCCCGCCGCCCTCCCCCTTCCAGCATCCAATAGATGTTGTTCTGATATGTGCATTTATGTGTTGATTAGTTAATACCAATTTGATGGTGAGTACAAAGGGATCCCGTTCTTCTGCTCTTGTGGTGCCCCACTTTGGATAATGGGCTCAAGTTTAATCCAGGAAAGTGTAAGGAGTCAAATACTTAACTACTTACCTTATTTAATCTTGAAAATATTTTATGTAATATCTTCTATTTTTGTCCCCAGTCTACACCTAAGTAGACTCACAGAAATTAAGTACCTTACTGGAGGTCGCTCAACTAACAATGGCACAGTCTGAATGCAAGCTAAAGTCTGACTCAGAATCTCTGCTCCTAACCACAAGTGGGAGCAGGATGCTTGTCATATGGTACATCCTTTTTTTCTGGGGCAGGGCATGCCCTGTGAGCACGCTAGCTATGTTGAGGATCAAAAACCTGCTCCTCTTATTCTCTGTGTTCATTTTCTTTGTTGTTTTCCTTGGTATTTAGTGAAGTCTTTGTGAGGTTCCATTCTATCTCAGAGGAGTTGAAGAGAGTCAAAGAAAGGCTTTATTCATGATAGGCTAGATCTTACAAGAAGGTAGTTCTACCCTGGCTTGCTCAGGGGAAAAATAATTCAAGGGGACTGAGTCAGACCACTTTTATCCACTGCCCCATCTGTATAGTCTCATAAAAATCTACTAAAGTAGCTAATCAGCTAATTAGTGGTAAGAATTTCAGAGCTGAAGATCCCGAGGAAGATGATGAGACACATAGGAAGGAGGAGGGAGGCACAACTTTGAGAGCCATCCTCATGGAAGGGATTGCTGTCCACCTATAAGAAATAGATATATTCTTACTACCCACTAAACTCAAGAAAATATTCAGCCTGTGAGATAGAAAAAAAAATGTAAATGTAGAAGGGAATGATCACTTTAGAAATGTAAAAGAGTGCAACCATTTGAAAACGTTTGGCAGTTTCTTAAAAAGTTAAACATATACGTAAACTATGACTCAGCAAGTCCACTCCTAGGCATTTACCCAAGAAAAATGAAAGCATATATTCATTCAAAGATGATACACAAATTTAATAACAACTTTATTTGTAATAGCCCTAAACTGGAAAAAAACCAAATGTCCATCAACAGAGGAATAAACAAATTGTGTTATATTCATAAAATTAATACTACTTGGCAATAAAAAGAAATGAACTATTGATATAAGCAAAAGCATGGATGAATCTCCAAATAATCAGGCTGAGCGAAATAAGCCAGACCAAAAAAGGACACATATTGTATAATCCCACTTACATAAAATGCCAGAAAATGCAAATAAATCTATAGTGACAGAAAGCTTTCAGTAGTTGACTAGTTTTGGACAGGGTGAGAGAAGGGAGAGTTTACAAAAGAGCATGAGGAAACTTTAGGGAATGATGGATATGTTCATTATCTTGATCATGGTGATGGTTTTACAGGTGCAGGTATACATCAAAATCTATCAAATTACACAGTTTAAATACGTGCGGTTGTATGTTAATTATACCTCAATAAAGCTGTTAAAACAAAAATATAGAGATACTTAGCATCTAAAACTTGAATACATTTGATATTCTTAAAGGGAAGGATTGAAAAAGACAAAATAACTTCATTAAAAAAAGGAAAGAAATATAAAATATTGAAGAAAAGAACCAGAAACTAGGATAGTTTAGCAAAATTTCTATTTCCTTTTTTTATTCTACCTTTACCTCACCTCTATTCTTCTCTTATCTATCACCTACAACAATTTTCCTAATGAAATTTCACACCTGTCCATTTCTGATACCCTTTAACATTTAGTAATAGTTCAAGTATTAACAATATATTTTGGGTATATGTTTCTGTCTGGCCTACATAGCAAGTACATCAATAAAGAATTTTTTAAAAAATTCAGTTGTATTTTTCCTTTCCATTTTATTTAGTTTGGTTTTGGTGAAGAAAGAGATTTAACCATGGCACTTAATTTTTATTTTAGAGATTGGTTTTGTACTCTATTTTCTGTTGCTTGCTTAGGAAACAAACTTTTCAAAGTCTACGAACTATTAATCTCAGTAATCTTTGGCAAGCAAACTATTCTAAGAGATCCTTAGAATGCTTTATGTTCCTTTTCTTTGCTCAAATGCAAGAAGCTTAGCAATTAGAGGGGTTTTTTTTCCTACTTAGACAAATAAAGAAAGAAAATATCACTAAGGATCATGTATGTAACACATATGATCTAGTATGTAACAACACATATTATAGTATTATCACAATAATTCACTGAGCATTTAAAAGGGCATAGTCTTATTCAAAAATATATACAAGGGCCAAATCTAAATTAGTACTCCACATCCATGAAAATTTGAGAATTCAACTGCATCATGCAGGAAAGTCTTCTCTGATGGAGAAGGGCTGCTTCAGATTCAGGAGTGTTGGCCAAAATGATCAATTTGTTTCCTGTAGGCACAGCTCAAATTACATTCTTGACTCCCCAACACTGAGCTCTTTCCAGCACATCCATTAAGGGAACTTGGCTGACATTGAGGTTGTCTGTAAGACCTAATGTCTATGAGAATGAAAATAAGTTTCACTATAGGAGTATGGAACACTGGGTTCTGAGCAAGAGGGCAGGCATGTATCTTTGCGTGAAAAGCCTGGTGACTAATCCAGTGCCAAACATATCCAGGCATTTTGATAGGGCAATTCAAACTCTCTCAGCTCATTTACTGAAGCTCCATGGACCAGATTTTTAATACATTTATTTAGAAACATGAATAAGTAGCTATTCACCAGAAACAAGAATCCATGGCAAGTAGCTATTTGGCCCAGATCTATGGTGGAAGACATAATGGTGGGAAAATCCCCTAGTTTCCACCCTAAAAGGGTTTTTGGTGCTTTTTCTAGCAATGTTCCAAGAGCCCATCTCATGTAATTCCCATAATAGTGATAAATTCATTGTTCATTATTTGATATGTGCAAGGCATTGTGCTAAGTAAGTGCTTTACACAAAGTTCATAGCTCATTACCACTTTATGAAGTCAGGAATAAACTTTATCCTTATAGTACAAACCTTCTAGCAGCATTGTTCCTGTCCTTTATGTATACCACGGGCACTGCCTCCTCGGGCCTCATGCTTTGCTCTAGTTTCTGCTTGAAATTCTGTCTCCCAAATGTCCACATGGTCACTCCTTCACCTCCTTCATGTCTGTACTAAAGTGACACTTTTTCAATGAATCTGTTCTTTTCATTGTGCTCTTTTTTATTTTTAAACATTGAACTTATCAGCACCTAATATTCCATTTCACTTATTTATTTTATTTCTTCTCTTCCCATGCTCACTAGAATGCAAGTTCCATGAAGGCAGGGATTTTTGCCGTATTTGTTCATTAGCTAGAAGGATGCCTGGCACATCGTAGGTGCTCATCAAATATCTGAAAGTGGTAAGTGGAAGTGGTGCGGCTTTAAGTAACAACCACTTGTTATAAGTTAGTATTTTTAAAAAAGAGCAATACAGCGTCTTAAAATAAATCCTTGGTCTTATTTTAAGGATAACCAAGAATTGTGTTAATAAGCCATGTTCAGATAATTTTACCCAAACTTACTCTGCACAATAGGTTAAACAATTTAAGTGGGCAATGATTCTCAGTTTATCAGCAGGTATTAGGAGCAAAAATGTGTCATACACTAGGTTGAAGCTTCCAATCTTGTCAAGAAGAGAAAACATTTAACCTGAAACAATTAGAAGACAATATATCAAACAGTTAATTTCTCATTTACTCATTAAGTAGTAAAATATTACCTCCATCTGCAAGGCATTCTGGGCTAGGAGCAGGTATAGAAATGAATACAATATAGTTCTTGACTTCAAGGAGTTTACAGTCTGGTAGGAGATGCAGGATATACTACAAAACAAAACTTGCTTCATGTACTAAAAACTCGGTAAATGGAATAAAAGATGCCAAAATTGAGTAAAATTATAAAATGCTATGAGAATCCATAAAGGGAGAAATTACAAAGAGAGTATATCATAACGTGCTAAACCAAATATAATCAAATGCCAAATTGTATGGCAAAGACAATAAAATGTTATTGCCTATTACTCACGTAATTGAAATACACCAGGGATTTTAGTAAGCTTTCATGCAGAAAATAACATATACCAAGACTCATATTTCTCTTAGTTCCCTGTGAAAGAGCAATGAACATTAACCAGAGTACAACCCTGAGTGATGTTTCCAGCTCTGAGAGAAATTTCATAACCTAAGCTTTGTTCCCCACTCTCAAGATTTTCACACTGAAAAGAAAGTCTAGTATTAATTTTCCAAAGGTTGAATTTATAATTAAAATCATGCAAAATTGATTAAATACAGCAAATATCATAAATGAAAGTTGTTACATTACATGTAAAGTGATATCTTCCCCGAAATGGAGAGATAATCAGAATGCAATCTCTATTTCAATGTTTTATTTTTTCTAATTATACAAATGCTGCTAATTATTGTAGAAAATCTCAACATACACAATATAAGAATAAAATTCACTTGCAATCCTATCTTTCTAAATCATAGAAAATTTGTATATTTCTTTCTGTATACATGTACAGATATAGATGTAGATATAAATATGGAAACTGGTAGAGCTATTGATTATAATTTTCATAATGTTTTATCCATTATTGTGAGAAATTGTACCACCATTCAATGTGCTTCAAAGACATTATTTCTCTTGGCTGAATGATATTATATGTAATGAATGTGCCAACTATTATTAAAGATACTGTAATAAAGTAAGTATAAAAATGTGCATTTGCTTTCTTATGATTCCTAGAATAAAAATTAATGACTCAAATGGTGTAAACATTTTTGAGACTTCTATTAAGTATTGCCAAATTGCATTCCAGACTGATGTAAGTCTTGTCCCGTAGTATGCTGAAGTGGGCATCTTCCTCTAACTCTTGTTACCTGGAATATTGCCATATTCTTTTCCTAATTTTTACCAAGTAGATATCCTAAAATCAGTACCAGTGGATATTTTTATTTATATTGTTTTAACTATTGATTTAGAATATTTTAAGAATTTATTTCAATTTATTTTAATTTTTGTGACTTGTTTAGGATGTTGGCTATTTTAATATTGATTTGTAAGAGCTCTTTAGAGTTTAAGTATGACAACTTTGTAATACTTGTGGTTATTTAAATTTTTATATTTTAAAGTTCTTACATAGTCAAATCTATTTTTCTTTGTGAATTTTTCTATTGCATTTATGATTAAAATGCCCTTCAAAACCAAGATCAGTTAAGTATGGACTTTTCGTGGTTTTATTTTCACATTAGTCCATTAATACATCTGTAATTGAGTTGGTATGTGATAATAAAAAACATTGATATGTTTATTGAGTGAAGACTTTGTCAAACAATATACTAAATTCTCCGTGTGAATTATCTTCGGTTAATCCTTAAAAACACTTGATGAGATTACAACTATTACTGCCCCTATTTTACATGTGAGGAAACTAAGAGAGACTGAGTTACTTATCCAAGGTTATACAATGAATAAATGATGGAGTTGGGGTTTGAACTCCAGCAGGCCCGAGAGCCTGATCTCTTAACTACTCTTTTTATACTCAAGAGAGATGGCTCTAACTTGATTTTTGAGAAAATTGTCCATTTTCTAAACACTATATTTTGAATAATCTATCAGTTTCCTCTTTGATTTGTGTTGCTTCCTTCATCATATATGACATTACCATGTATACTAAGCTCTGTTTCACAGTTAGCCATTCTATTGTATTGATCTGTCAGCCAATTTTTATACCAGCAGTATAATATTTTAATTGTTGCAGCTTTGTAATGCTCATTAATATATAATAGGGCTACTAGCCCAGTCATTGTTATACCTTTGGACAAATAACATTGCTCTTCTCATCCATTTATTATCCCAAGCAAACATTATAATCCTTTCATTAGTCCAAATAATATATTTGGCCATCACTGAATTATACTAAATACTAAAAAAATTATTTTTTTGAATTTTACATTTAGTATGCAGGAATATAGGTTATTTTTCCATTTATTTAAATAACATTTGACATGAATCAGTAAGATTTTATAATTTTTAATGTATATCCTACACAGATACATTAGAGTTATTTCTAAGTAGTCTGTGTTTTTTGCTATTATTATAAATGGAATATTTAAAATTACATTCCATGTTTTACAGTAATAGATTTCAAATTAAACCATCTTTGCCTTCTGGGGATTAAACCTATTTATGCTTAATAGATGATTCTTCAATTGACTATTAGGTTTTAGAGGATGCATTTTATTTAGGATCTGTTCATCTTTATTTATTAATGAGAGTAGGTCATAGTATTATTTTTTGTGCTTGTCACTTTTGACATATGGGTAATAATAGCTTCATAAAATGAGCAAATGGACAAAGGACCAATCATACCTGGAGCATTCCAAGAACGAAGACTTAAAAAAATTTACACTGCACACAGAATTAGCTCAGGTATCATATAGCTCTCTCATACTCAAACTCACTCTCATGGTGGGGGGGTGCCCTGTACGTTAGTTTTTTTTTTTTTTTTTTCTTTTTTTTTTTTTTTTTTAAACAGAGTCTCACTCTTTTGCCCGGGCTAGAGTGAGTGCCGTGGCGTCATCCTAGCTCACAGCAACATCAAACTCCTGGGCTCAAGCGATCCTCCTGCCTCAGCCTCCCGAGTAGCTGGGACTACAGGCATGCACCACCATGTCCGGCTAATTTTTTTTTTTTTTATATTTTTAGTTGTCCAATTAATTTCTTTCTATTTTTAGTAGAGACGGGGTCTCGCTTTTGCTCAGGCTGGTCTCGAACTCCTGAGCTCAAACAATCCGCCCGTCTCGGCCTCCCAGAGTGCTAGGATTACAGGCGTGAGCCACCGCGCCCGGCCCGTTAGTTTTTCTATTAGAAAAATTATCATGATATTCAGTTGATAAATACATTCATGAATTATATCTTTTTTAACACTATTATAGCGAACATTAATAAATGATTTGGGGCCAGTCATTTATGAGATGTGTGTGTGTTCTCATTTAAGTCTCGTGGTAGCCTAATTCATTCATTCAAGAAGTTTTGCTGAGTGTGTATTATGTGCTAGCCACTTCTCCAGTGCTGATGGTATAGTGGGGAATAACAGAGGTGAGGTTCTTGCCCTTGTGAAGCTATTACCTCATATAGATGAAGAATGTGAAGCTGACCAAGTAAAGCAATTTGCCTAAATTTATATTGTAAGTGAAGGAATTATTTCACTGTACTACCCTGTAAGAGATGCACTGAAAAATTTTTCAAGAAGTAGCTTTCATATATATGTAATTTTTTAAAATCAATTTAGCCTAAAGGCAGAGAAATATATGGGATGACTCCTGGAAATTTCTTTAAGCTCTAATTCCACAAGGTCACAAACTGTCTCAATTTACTATAAATGCATGCTAAAGAATATGAAAAATAGCAATTATACCACTGTGAACTCTTAATCCCTAAAGGTTAGTGTTATAGCTATTATTTGTTGAGCATACGTTCAGGCCTATACTATGTACTATATATGCCCCATCTCATTTTAGCATCCTAAAAAACATTTCAAGGCAGATATCATTATTACTATTTTATGCTTGAGAAAATGTAGGCTAAGAATTTAAGCTGGCCAATGATACTTATATAGCAAGTAAAGAACCCGCACTCAAATCCAGATCAGTTTGTTTCCATGGGTGTTATTTTGTCTCTCTGCTATGTCTTTTCTAGATATATATCTCATGACTATATTAACTGTGAGAGTATTATGTGAAAATAAGTTCTTCTAACATTTTTAATTTAACTTATACTTCTAGATAATTTTATTTTATTTTTTTTCTTTTATTTCAGCATATTATGGGGGTACAGATGTTCCCAAGTGCCCGTCAATCCATGAGTGGATTATCAAAATTCGGTATATGTTTACAATGGAATATTACTCAATCATAAGAAACAACAGTGATCTGGTACCTCTTATACTTTCCTGGATTAAACTTAGGCCCATTATCCAAAGTGAGGCACCACAAGAGCAGAACGGGATCCATTTGTACTCACCATCAAATTGGTATTAACTAATCAACACATAAATGCACATATAAGAATAACATCTATTGGATGTTGGGCAGGGGGGAGGGGGGAGGGGGGAGGAGGGAGGAGGGGACGGGTATTTGTATACACAAGGAGTGCAATGCGCACCACCCGAAGGATGGACATATTTGAAACTCAGACTTGGGGGGGGGACCAAGGGCAACATATGTAACCTAAACATCTGTACCCCCATAATATGCTGAAATAGATAATTTTAAATAAATGGCCAGAATTGGGGAAAACTTGATTAAGCTGTCCATCAATCATATACATTCAATAATCCAAAATGTTAAGGAAATTGGTAAAAAAAAAAATAATGAGAAATATTGTCAAAACTTTATTGAAACCTTGATAAAAGTTCAGGCTAATCTTTGGGTAAGAATTTAGAAGTAATTTAAAGAATGAAGAACTAAGGTTAAAAGTTGGCTGACAAGGCTTCAGCACAATTGTATGTATTGATTCTATACTGAAATTTTCTCTTCAGAGTGGAGAAGGGTGCCAGCTTATAGCTTTCCTGTAATAGATGGAGCAGTGAGTTCTGGAAAGGCGGTGACCATATTTTACTTTTTGCTGTGTCTCTAGCACCTAACACAACACTTGCCATACAATAGCCATTCTGTAAATGTCAGGGTAAATGAATGAGTGAATCAGCCTTTGTAGTTCCAGAAAAATAAGTTCAGATGATAGAAAAAATACCAGAAAGACAGGAGATCCAGATCCTTGGTCTGATTCTGTTACTAATTGTCACCAATATTAAAAGAAAATTCTTAACTTCTCTATGACTCAGTTTTCTCATCTGTGAAATGAAGAGGCTGAACTAAAATGACCCCACAGTTCCTTATTAACTATATAACTATTATAATTCTATAGTCTGCAATTAATTATTTTAGCATTTTGTTACAAAGCCTTCTTACCCATCAAAGGGGAAAAGTTCCCATTTATCAAAATGGCTCCCAGGCAGTCAGGGACTCTAACCACAAATTAAACAATTTACAAGCTTCCTGGAAGTTCATGCAAGAACTTCCACGTTTCTGTTATCCTTAGACATTCTATGTCATGACTATAAATGTTAACTTAAAAAAAAAAAAAAAAAACTTTTCCTACAACTACTTAGTAATGTAAATAAACATATAAAAGAACTATAATTAATTGATAAATACAGCAACCACTGTGCTTTTTTTTTAAACGTGTATATAAATCTAATTTTCTAGGCAGTAGAAACATATTTCCAAGCCTCTCCTAATGTACTGCTTGTGCAACAACTGAGAAATAACCCTATGTTAACAAGCAAATACAATCATCCTTCTTGCATAAGCTATAAAGTCATCATTAATCACTTTCTCACATTTAGGACAAAATACTTATTAGTATTTAGAGGGATGCCAGTTTGGTTACATAGAAATACAAAGATAATTAGGAATGGCTTAGTACTCTTTTTTTAAAATGCTGAACAGAAAATGATTATATCATCACCACTAGGGCTTGAAAATATAAAAATTCAAAAAAGTGCCTAACTTTAATTCAACTTCAGCTGAGCAGAACTATTAGTGGACAATTTAACAACTGGTCCCATTTTTTTCAAGGATGGTCACAATACCTATAAAGAATTTAAGAGGGCACCTGCAAACATCGCACCTGATCTTTTAACAATAAGAAATAATTTTTAGTTTTATCAAAGTTTTTTCAATATAACAGCTAGTTCTTGGAACTGTCATATGCACAGATGGGGGTAGGTATTTATTATTAATATATAAAATTCCAATTCTATTTGTTACAAAGCAGTCTTCAAAGACACGGAATATTAGAGCAGGACAGAGATCTCTGAGACATCACTCTTGCCTTAGCGATGAAAGTTCTGGATCTGAGAGAGGTCCAGGCCCTTGCCCAAGGTCACACAAAGGAGGAGAGCGGGATCGCAGACTTTGCTCTCCTACTTCCTACTTCTCATTCTTTTTCCTGTTACTCCACAGTGTCTCCTTCTTGAGCAGAGGCTTGTTTATTACAGTATTCTTCACGGGTTGCATCCTCTGAGAACCCAGCTGCTCTGAATAAAAATAGGTCAGGAACAAGGGGGTCAGAATATGGTCCATTCTTGAAAGAAATATCAGTGGAAATTGAAAAGAAGGAGGAAAGAGAAAGGAGAAAGGGGTGATATCTCAAGAAAAGGTCTCTTATAGGTTGATCACATCTGAGTCCTCTATGCCAGTGATTGTATTCCTAACACCCTAAAACTCTTGCTGTCTGGAAGCCAGTAATTGGCAGATAGTGTCTTAGCTTGGCAACACTTGGGGCAATGGGAGGGCAAGAGGAGGTATTGATGAACTATTATTTCTTTGTAGGTAGGACTTTTCCTCTACCTGGGTTCATTGTACTTTAATTACCTAATTATGATACCCAGCTTGACTATGAGTTTACTGAGGAAAGGGATTATGTCCAATGAATTTCCATATCATCAGTCTATCATATATTTGGTATGCAGTGATTGTTGAGTGAAAGAATGAGTATATGAATGATGCATGTTGTGCCTGGAATAGAATCCCCAATCTGGAACAAATCCTTGAGTTTCCAATATTATTTGTGTCTCTGATAAACTTTATGGCCATACTGAATGTTATTTTTAAACAATATTCATTTTTTTATATCCAGTATAATGAAAGCTCACTAGGCCTACAATGCCAGACTTGATTAACCTGTAATAGTCTTCTCTTTAGTAGATTCTGAGAGAGAAGGGACAGCAGGGAATGTAATCCACATCCTCTTGCCTTCCACTTCAGGCATAAACTGAAATTTATATTTGGTGAATGCATTAGCAGTTATGTATGTAGCAACATACATCAAATAGGTCAAGTTTCAAGGCGATTTTACTCTAAGATGTTCAGAGACTGCTACCCTTGTAATAAGTTATCCTAGTGGGAGATAGAGAGCCAATTTGCATTAGGAATTGAATTCACTTATTGAACATTTATTGAGAAACTACTGTGTATTAAGGGATATTGTGGGTGTTCTGAGTGCATAAATGAATAATATGGGATATTAGTCTCAAGTTTTGTGAATTGTCAGGTAGACAAACATGTCAACACAGAATAAAAGAAAGAACAATATGTGCTACAAACAACTATAGGAGTAGAGAGGACGCACCAAATGATTCTGGGTCCATTAAGCCTCAGGTTTAAGCTTCTTACCTAGTTATCAATGGCTTCTCAGTGTAGTGGTTTGGAAGACAGTAAGCATGAGTACTATGCCAGGCTCTGTAAGAATCTAGACATTTGACAGAATGCAGAAAATTAATGTCCCCATATCTCAATCTCTTCCTCAATAATGGTTAAGGGCTTAAACTTTGGCATTACACAAACCTGGGTTAAATAGTTCTATAGTTCTATCATTGACTGTTTGATCTTAGCCAAGTTTTCTCACAAGTGTACAGCTTTAGCTTTTTTATCTGTAGAGCAAAAATTATAAGTGTACCTAAATCATGTAATGCTATGAAGACTAAATGTGTAAGAGGTGAAATATATTTATTATACTGCTTGGCACATAGTAATTGCTCAGTAAATGTCAACTATTATTATTATTAACAATGTTAATTTAACATGAGAGAACTAGCCTATAGTGGACTTCAGTAAAACTTTTTCTGAATGAAATTCAACATAGATATGGATGAATATCTATATATCTATATTGTATATCATATATACAATATATACATATTTCTATTTCATCCATATCATGTCTCTCTCTCTACACACACACACACACACACACACACACACACACACACACACACACAAACCGTACACTCCCCCCCCCACCACCAATAAGTGCTATATTGCTGTATTGGGGATTATCTTCTCCCAACCAGCAGGCAAAAATCTCAAGATGATACATAGAAAAGGGACCTAAGAGTCACAAGAGTGACTCCAGCAATAAACAAACAGATCTCACTTACAGACCATGCCAGATTTATGATTCACTGCCAAAGCTTACAAGACATGCCAGGTTGAATGCTGTTGGCTGTTGGAATGCCCCTATATGCACAACATCATAGTGAAGTTAATTCAAATAGGAAACCATCACACATTTGATCCATTCTCATTTACCATGGCTCCACAGCAGGACACGCTGCCTGCTTTGGTAACTCAGAGTTCTTTTGCACAACAAACTGTGATTACTTCGTAAAGGTCAATTCTCCTAAATCCCTGGAAACCATGGCATGCCAACCTACCAAGATCACAGAAGCAATTAAAAGTGTTTAACCGGGAAAGTTGCCAGGACCAGATGGCTTCTGCCAGTGGGTTTTTGTTTTTGTTTTAAACTGCTCAACATTAGCCAAGCAGCATTTATTTGCCTCATATCTATTTACTAGTAGGTCTTCTGCATATTTATAAAAGAGTGTACTTATCATGGGGATTCTCATCTTACATGAAAAGTAAAATATTAGAAAGCGAGCCATAAAGGACCATTATGGAGACTCTCCCCACCCCCAAGTTTCTTTATGGCTCAAATCAGTTCAAAATTTGCCATATGTACTCTAAAAATATGTATGCATGTGAAATTCCAACTCTGTAAAGTAAAGGATTCTTCAACAGTTTTTGGAATTAATTATAGTATATAGGATACATCATATATTGGGAAAGGGGTCAGAAGGCTTTTAACCAAGTAATCATTTTGTGCTACAAAACCTACTCTGTGACCTTAATGTTTGTTGTTTACACCTACCAAACATCACCACTTATTCATAGTGCCCCTCTGATACATTAATAAATATCTACATCAGGCAGACTTATTTGATTGAGACAAAGATTCTGTCTATAAGTGATCTGACCAAGGATAGTAAATCCTACCAAGATAGGGCAGCTATGGATCAAATCCTGGCTCTGATATTTTATTAATAAAATAACCTTGGGCAAACCATTTATTTCTCTAAGCTTTTGTTTTTCTAAAAATGGGGGGCTATTATTAACTATAATTAAAACAGTTTGATACTGGCACATTACTCAGATTAAATTAAAAAATGAGGTTCAGCAAAAGACCCAAATATATATGGAATTTAGTATATGATAAAAGTGACATCTCAAGTAAGTGAGAAAAAGATGGATTTGTAAATAAATGATATTGAGACAACTGGATAGCCATTACAAAAACAGATACAATTAGATAAGTACCTCACACTATACACTAGAATAATTTCCAAATGCATCAGAGAGTTGGTTGTAAAAAATATAAGGTTAAAAAATATGCACATACTGGAAGAAAAGAGGAAAACATGATCAATTCCTTTATAACCTAAGAGAGAAGAAAGCTTTTGTAACTATGACTCAAAAATCCATGCTCAATATAAAAAGTATATATATTTTTTTTTCAAAAGATAAATAATAATAATATATTTCATCTTGTGTGGTATATATGCTAAGAAAAAAATAACTGCAAAAAACCCTCTAATTTACTCAGTGTTTTATTGTTTATTTTTATTATTATTAGCATTATAATTTTGAAACCATTTGGTATATAATGTAGGATAAAAAATAAGTAAAAATATTAAGTAAACAAAAATTTTAGTGTAAAAGAAAGGAGTTACAAAAATAAAAGCTAGAAATTTTGAGGAGACACTATGCTAGATTTGAATTAGAAATATCAATATCTACTAATGACATTTAAAGATATATCTATTTCCTATAACTATTAACTAAAAAGGCTTATGATTCAATGACAGCCAAGTAACAGTGAGCATAACTCATTGTTAATGCACCAAGATTGGTTTCTATTTACCATTTTCTTCTAAAAGGATCCAGGGATCCTTGGAGAGATAACTGATTCTATATCTGGTGTAGCAAAAGTACCAGAACATGGAAGCCAGTTTAAAGGGTTTCCCTTGGTCAACTTTGGTAAAAATACGGGCATCAAAAATATGGGAGAAAGTTGGGGAGAGTCTTTTAGATTAAAACATACCAAAGAAATAAGAACCAAATGTAATGCATGAACCATAATTGGTTTAGAGAAAAATTGCTATGAATAATAGCAATTGGGAAGATAGCAATCGGGAGGATAGTTGGCGTATTTGGATATGGACTAGATATGAAACAGTATTAGGAAATAATTGCTATTGGTATTTTGTATGGTAATGTTGTTATGGTTTTATAAGAGGTGGATGATAAGATTATTGTCTGCAACTTACTTTAAAATGGTTCTGTGAAAATAAATCCAGCTATCTATTTGGACAGGGAAAGACATAACAGATTGAAAATTCTATAGATAGCTACATAGATAACACATATTTGGAATACTGTTAACAACTATTGAATCTGGGAAATATGGATATTCATTGTATTATTCTTTCAACATTACATTAAATGTGAAAATCAGTCTGATAAAATATTGGAAAAACACAAATTAAAAACAATACTTCAGAGAACTGTCATAGGATTAAAAATAAATAACTTAAAAAATAAAGCGCACAATCTCTGGTAGTGAGCAGATTCACCATAAATGTTATTTTACTCTCTCATCCTATCATACTACATTTTATAACTTAGAAATCTATTAACATATGGAAGAAATTGGGTTGAATGGACAACTTTGGGTTTAGTGCACATGTGATTAAGCAGGTTGAATTACCATAAAATGGTCCCTTGACTTCCATGTGTGTTAATTGGATCTTGTTGGCTAGTTCTGAATTTCCCAAAGGAAGAAAGGAATGCTTATTTTCCCACTTTCTCTTCCAGCCTGTCTATTTAAACTTAGCCAAGTGAAGTGCAACAATAACCCTCCTTGTGCATGTCCCTTCCACATACCAAACCTCCCACATACATACCCAAGCTACACTGATTTAACACATCAACTGAAGACTCCAATTACCATATTCTTATATCATTGATTTTAACTCCCTTACTCCCACTGCAGCCAGAACTGCTGTTAGTGTTTACGATAAGTGTCTTTTCAACACCTTCAATTTTGTTCATAACTGGGTTCTTATGCTGGGATTAAATCAAGACATGTTTTAGCAGCTTAGTTCTTTTTTTAAAGTACCTTGTTCTCCAAATTTAGTTATGTTTAAAAAAATAAAATTTACTAAGTAAGTGCTAAAATATCTACAAAATATATACAATTCAAAGTTTCATATATTAAAAATCAAGTTCCAGTTTCCCCTTTGTTATTCCATTTTGCTTTACAAATTTATCCTTACCATGTAGCCTTCCAGAACTATTACATTTTGCTGTAGAGATTCATTGAAAGGCAGAAGGAATTATTAGGAAATTAGAGTCAAGTTTGTGAATTCTTTGTTCACTTTCAAGCACCAGCTGAAATGACATTTTCTTTGTGAATCTTCCCAAACACACAGGCAAGGGCCAAACAAATCTGCCCTAGTACTTAGTACATTACAGAGCAATAGGTAAGGACACATTAACTATTTCTTCAAAGACTAATGTGTCTATTGCTAATAATATTTACCATACTGTGGTGTAACTACTTCTATATATCAATCTCCCTTTAACTGTCCTAACATTGAAAGTTTTTATTCTCATGGAGTGCGATGATAAAGAATAGGTTTAGGAAGATTAATCTGGCAAGGATTTCCAGGGGGGGAGAGGGAATTTGAGGAAGAATACACTGAAAGAATAGAGAAGGCTGGCCATAAGTCATTGTATGGAATGCTACAGAAATTTCCTTTAATCCCAGAGACTGAACCTAAGATCACGGACAATCTATTCTTATCCTTAAAACATTAGGCTGATGGCACAGCAAAGCCCAGTGACTTACTTGTGTGGCCTTAGAATTAAAGTTGAAATTCAGGAAATCATTTAAATCTTTAAAGACTCAGCAAAAAGTAAGACATTGTGTATGAGAGCTACAAATCTTTGCAGTGGAGATTTGCACTGCATGATGGTGACGATTGCTTAATTCTCATTCTACATATTGTAGTGAATCAACATTACCATCATTAAATATTTATCCAATACTTCTGCTAGGTTGCTGTAGCAAAATGATTTTTTAACATCTCTTCCTACTAATTATAGACAAAATAGATAATACGAACATAAAGAGATGTGAACACACAACAAATAACATTCATATTGAAATATTTGCAGCTTTATTGGGCAATCACATGGGTAGAACTCTATGAAAGGACAAAATGTGTAGATAATATGGTCTAAATAAAAATAAATAAAATGAAATACAGTCATGTACCACATAATGATGAGGATACATTCTGAGAAATATGTTATTAGGCAATTTTGTCAATTGTGTGAATATCACAGTGTGTACTTATACAAACCTAGATAGTATAGGTTACTACATATTTAGGCTATGTGGTATAATAGCCTATTGCTCCTAGGCTAAAACCCTGTATGGCATGTTACTGTACTGAATACTGCAGGCAATTAGAATGCAATGGTAAGTGTATATCCACTTTTTATGATATCTAATCACAGAAAAGGTACAGTAAAAATATAATATTATAATTTTATAGGACCACCATCACACATGTAGTCCATCCTTGACCATAAGTCATTATGTAGTGCATGACTGTATGTATATAAATGTAAGTATTGGCAAACATAGTTGAATCTCAATACATAAAGATAAGAGGGAAATGGAAATACTAGGAAGTGAGGTGACAGGATGGGTGAGGATAAAATCAGGAGGGTTTCAAAGAAGAGGTGAGGATAAATTGGATATTCATTTAAGTATATTTCACTTTCTCATTTAGTTTACCAAAATGTTCATAAGAATTTTTCCCCTATCAGCCAGTTGCTAAAGATCCAGAAATAAATAAGCCATTATTCCAGTTGTCTAGGAGTTCACAGTCTAATGAGGAAGAAAGACATGTCAACTAATGCAATTTGGTGAGGTAAGTGCTTGAGGAGGAATTTGGAGTCAGGAAAGACTTCAATAAATTGAGGTTTTCAGCTGAATAAAATTTGGAAAACAAAGAAATCAAAGAACAGCATTCCAGCAAAAGGGGAGTATGCAATACTTATAGGTGAGAGGCGTATTTGTACAAATGGTAAAAACCATTCTCCCTGGAAGTAAATACATGCACAAGTAAATTCCTGTAGACTGAATGATAAAAGAAGTTCAGGACAGCTGGAGTTTATGCAGAGAGGTGGTAGAAAAGGCAAATGAGCAACTTGGGCAAGAGAGGGTAAGTTGGAAAGGACTTTGTGTGGTATGTTGATGATTTTGTACTTATTCTGCAGATAATGGGGAAACAATTGAAGGTTCTAATAAGGGACAATCAGATAAACAGTTTAAAATCCCTTAATATATGTCTTTGTCAGGACAAAGATGGAACATTCTAAGAACCTTCCATTTTTGTGCTTCTGGGTAGGTTAAAGTGTCAGATACTCAGCTCAATAATATTCAGAAAATTAAGTGTTGATGGATTTGGGGGAAACTCAATCAAGGTCAGGTTGTGTGACTATGACTGCACTAGCACTGAAAAAAATATATATTTTCTGATTGGTATTTATCCTCAAATCCCTGCTAAATTGAAAGATCATTACTGGATTTTTTAAAAAATGAAAATATTTATCATTAGGTATATACAATCAAGTATCACTATACCTCATTCCTGCAACTCAAGACTTAAATTCACAACATGTAAAATACCTCAAGTAAGCCAGAAGATATTCCAGACCTAGAGTGACAGTCATGCCAATGCTACAAGGATCTTAGAGTTATTCTAATCTAATTGCCCTACCTTACAAATAGGGAGAGAGATTTGCAGAATTGTCATATGACTTGTATAAAGTTCACTTGACTAGTTTTTGGCAGAACTGAAGGTTTAAATTTTACCTTTTGACTCCCAGATCAGTGCTTATTCTGCAATAGTGGACTGATACCCTTCAATGAAGGCAGTTTTTCTCTAAGGACATAGCTCTGGTGAATTCTTGTCCATTAGAATTGCATTACGGTGCCCTCATTTTGAAGCCACTATAGCCTGACTCATGCCCAAATAGTCCAAATAAATCTGACAGCGTTTCTATCTCCTGATTAAAAGAGATGGTTCTGTGGAATGACCACGAATCTCCTTGGAGGGGAGTATACAGCTGTACCTTCTTTTATAAGACATTGTGCCTGGGAAAGTCAGATTACCCTAACAGAAATTAAATTTATGCTCTGAACAACCATCTTGACATCATTGACAGAAACTACAATAAATAGGCATGACATAGTGGAGTTACTTATTACTCTTACCAGGTAATGTCAAATGAATGGAGAAAAGTAAGGAAGTATTCCAAAGCCATTTTCTCAAGGGGCAATTCAAAAATTCTAGCTAGATACCATATCCAGCCAGACATGCTTTTGAAAAGACTTCGCAAAACAAACTCTCTGAAAAGCAAGTGGTTTCCTTATCTCCCTTACATTTTGTAGAAATGGTACTAAATACTTTAAGTTACAGTAAAAGAAGGCATCTGTTGATACCTAGAAACATGGAATGACATTGTTTTTAAAACTGGTTGCTCTCCCAAGCATCCCCAATATTTACACTTTAAAAGTCTTCATTTTTCTAAAGTTTGATCAAAGTGTTAATCTTTATATCTAGGCAATACTCATTTGCATTATCCACTATTGATGAGCTCTGGACTTTCAGTTCTGTTTTTGAAAGAGGTAGTAGAAGTAGTTCATCCTCATATTTATAGTATCCTGTGACAATGGGCGTGCAGTTATGTAATTCACCATTTCCAATTTGGATATGATTCCTTACACCTCTTTTCCATTCTTTAGTGATTATTTCAACAGCACCTTTCTCACACTCCTATTTCTGATCTTCTGCATCAAGTGGTATATCCTCTTACTCTTAGTCTCCATGGACTTTCTATTTGTTGCATGATAGCCCTTTCCTTCTCCTAAGGAGTGCCAATGTGGGGAAGAAAGGGACAAACGTATGCATTTCTCCATTGTTGCAGTGACTATGTGACTCAGTTTACGTATGCACACAACACAGGGTAAATTTTCATTAAATAATTTTTGGATGCTGTTAAAGGAATATTAGCTAATTTAATCTTTACAATGATTTGATGATATTATTAATAATTTCATATACCACATATTTTACTCTGTATCAGAAAGGGTACTGAGAACTTGAAATATATTCTTTTTATCGTGTGAGATAGGATTCACATTCTATAAATGATGCAACAGGCTCAGAGGGATCAAGTAACTTTGTCCAAATTCACATAGCCAATAGTTTCTGAATACAGTTTCTGAATACAAATGTGGGTTTTCTACTAGCTGCTTCTACTGCTGCTACCACTACTAGTAGTAGTAGCAGCACTATTACTTTGGTACTAGATCATATTAAATTGTCTGAGTCCAAATTTTTGGTAGAAATCTCATGATTTTATTTTCATAATACAGGGATTTTGTGCTGTTGATCTTTAGAATTCTAGGAGAAAAGCCCAATTTTTAAGCCATAATCTTCTTGAAGGCTGGAATTATGTCCTATTTATGTTTGTCAAATTCAAGTGAATGGAATTGAACCAATGGGAGGTTACACTAGCTTGCTAGCCAAAAACTTTCCCCTACTGAAAAATACCTTTCTTTAAATCCTTCTACCTCCTTTGTGGTGGAATACAGACTATCAAAATCAAAAACAGAAGTGAAGTTAAAAACAATCCAAAAGACAAGTCCCGTTATAATTCACCCTTCATTACTGATGGGAAATGAAAAAATGACATTTGCTGTGACCATAAAATCTGCTAGATATGACCAAAAAATAGAAGTATGAGCTGATAGCACATGTTGAGCTCCAACAAGTTATACCAATAGGTTATTTTGTTCTTGGCTGGCATAGCCTGGCTTCTCTCCAAGGTAAGACATGTGGCATCATCTCCTGTCTCCCCTTCTCCCAAACCATCTTGTAGCAGTGTATCTCATTTTTTTTTTTTAAAAAACGATTATAGCACATGTTTCATTTCTAAAATGTGATGTCCTAAAATGTTTCTATTTCTCTTCCATAACATATCAGTAAGAATTTGGGGAGTAAGACTAATATTTTTTCCCAGTCAAATAGAGATAATTTAAAGAGAAAAGGAGCAAAATAACTGGCATGAAACTGTGCATAGCTCTGGAAGCCTTGCTGTTTTACCATGGGGGCTCCTCTTAGGATGTTTGTGTCTGAGGAAGGTTAATGAGGGCTCAGGGCTGTTTTCTGGCACTTATATTTCACTCTTTGCCAGTAAGTGTCCTAAAGCTGGCTCCTACAGGCAAGCAAGAGACAATTTTTTTGCAAGCCAGTTGTTAAAATGTTGGTAACTTGAAATCAGTAATGGCGGAACTATGTATACCATGGATATCAGCAAATGCTACAAATCAGAGCCTTTTTTTTTGAGAGCCTATTTACATCACATCACTGCATTTAACTCTGGTTATAAAGACTTCTACCATTTAAAAAAGTGTAAAATTATCATGAAATAGGAAGGCACCGGGCCATAGTATATGGTTGTGCAAGCTATTATGTGCCTAAAAGAACCCACCTGGGGATCAGTGAGGGTTGAAGTGCAGTTCACACTCTGATCCCCAAGCTGTGTACCCTGGAATGGTGCTGTGATCTCCCAGAGGAGGTTGTATTTTTCCATTTTGCAAAAAAGTGCTTTAGGACCTATCAGTGGTTGTGTTTAAGTCATGTTGCATATGTCCCTACACTAAAGCCCCCCAGGCCACCCAGGCCACCACCTCCATTGTCACAACCACAGATGAGGTCAGTCATGTCACTATTTATGCACCCTTTACTTCAAATAACAAGAACTAAAATTATTGAATAGTTATTATTACCTAAGCTTTAAGGATAGATTGTTTTTATTTTATAGATGATTCCCTGTAGCTCAGAGAAGTTAGAAAGCTTGTTCAAAATCATATAGCTAATAAAACAGCAGTAGTTCAACTCACGTCTATCTGACTCTAAGATCTTCCCAAATAGTTTGTATGCTGACCATCACACGGCATGTATGAAATCATTTCTTTAGAGCATAAGTCACAGGAAAAGTTTTTAAACATATAATAGAAAACAAATACTTATAAAATATACCTCATCTTTTACAAAATATGTTTCATAATTTTTCTCTTTTAAATTATCATTTCAACTCTATGCTTTACTTATTATCACTGTCCCCATTTTCTGGAGAAGAAATTCATGCCCAGAGAAGTTAAAGAGCGAGAATTGTCCATAAACACTGAAAAGTTATGACATTCAACCATACTGAATACCAATAACATGTAACAAGTGCACAGAATTTTATAGTTTACATACATTACTTTGTTCAAGGCAAACAAAGCAAAAGCGATGCTGTGATTTCTAAGGCTAGGTCATCAAAAGGACATGACTTCTGCTTGGCTCTCTTTCAGGATGCTTGCCTTTGGAATTCAACCTCTATGTTGTAAGAAGTTCGGGCCACATGGAGAAGCCACATGTAGCTGTTCCAGACTACAGCCCCAGTAAAGGAATGAGCAGATAGCCAGCACCAGCTGCCAAACATCTGAGTGAATGAGCCATCAGATGGTTCTAGTGGTCTAGCCTCTTTGTGTCTTTCCACTGTGGCCTGCTCTGTCTTCTCTGAACGTCTGGCCACAGAAACCATGAGAGATAATAAATGATCATTGTTTTAAGCCACTAAGATTTAGGATAATTTGCCATGCAGAATAGGTAACAAATATAGTCATCCTTAGGCAGACAACAGGAAACACTAGCAGACAGACCCAAGAATCACGCCTGGAAAATAGTGAACACTCAATAAATATTTGTTGAATAAATAAAAGAAGCCCAATATAAAAATAATGTAGGCTTCCAATTATAGTCTGAGGAGGACCATAACTTTTAGTTACCATTTTTTTTTCCTTTCCTTCTAAATTATGGCAACTCCTTCTCCAAAACTATTGAGAACAATAATCCTAAAATTAGAAAGCCCTGCAAATAACTCAGAGTAAAGTACTGTAAAATCTCTAGGGATTAGAGTGCAAATACATAAGTCAGTTTTGTTTTGCTTGTTTTATTCTACGTGAGAGTCTGCTCAAACAATATTTTCTAACCCTTCAGCAGGGAGAACTTAAAAGTGAATTAACTCATTCGTAATCTTTGGAGAATAGAAGCATTGCAGTGCTAAATAGAGATACAGGCCTAGAAGAACTGGAATATATATGAGAGAATATGTATGAGAGTTAAACCAAGTTTCATATTCTGATCTTATTCATTTTCAGCCAGATGACAGTATTAGTAGCAGTTAACATTTTAAAAATATTTTTATGTTCTAGGCACCATTTTAAGGGCTTTACATCTGTGGTCCCCTACCCTAGGCCTGGTACCAGTCTGTGGACTGTTAGGAACTGGGCCACTCATCACCACTTGAGCTTTGACTCTCCGGCCCAGCTCCCCCTCCCATCTCCTCCGCCCTGTCCCATGGAAAAATTGTCTTACGTGAAACTTAGGAACGGGGCCTCAGAGCAGGAGGTGAGCGGCGGGTGAGCAAGCGAAGCTTCATCTGTATTTATAGCTGCTCTGCTCCCCATCGGTGGCATCACCGCCGGCCACCTCCAACCCCCTCCCCCCAGTGAGTGGAAAAACTTGTCTTCCATGAAACTGGTCCCTAGTGCCAAATAGGTTTGGGACTGCTGCTTTACATGTATTAATTTGTTAAATCCTCACTCATAGAAACTGTATAAATTATTATTCCTGTCTTACAGATGAGGAAACTGAGACACAGAGAGATCAAGAAACTTCAAAGTCACACAGTAAATGGCAAACACAGGACCAGAGCTTATGATCTTGAGTAATTTACCACCTCTAAACCTCCATGTACTCAATAAAATTAAGAGATGAACTCAATTAACATTACATTGTTCATGTTTAGATTTCTTAGGAGGCAGCATATCACCGTGGTAAAGAATATAGGGTCAAGTACTGCAAGTACTGCAACCATTAACTGTGTGTCTTTGGGCAATTTATTTAATGTCCCAGTGGCTCAAATTTTTTATATAAAAATATTATTAATAGCAATGCTGTTAGAACTTTATATAAACAAAATGAAATGATATATGTAAAGCACTCACAGTAGTGTTTGGAACATAATGTACAATAAACAGCTGTGTTTCCATTCATATTGCTCAGATATATTTAGTTTTAAAACATAAAATCATGCTATACATTTTTCTTTGTGACTGCTTTTTCCCCATAGGACCATCTATATTAATTAAAATGTATTTATAATTTTTATTGACACCATATAAGTCTAATGAATGACTATGCTATAATTAAACTGATTCCCTATTGGTAGATATGCAGTTGCTTAATTTTTTTTTCTAGTATAATAATACTACATATGAACATCCTTATGCATAAATCTCTGCATAGTATGTATACCTTAGGATAAATCTCTAAAAGTGGAATTTATGAATTAGCAGATAATCTAATTTTAATAATAGAAGGACACCATTTAGAGTAAATTACTTATTCAAAATCTTACAGAACCAGGAATAGTGCCAGAATGCGAAAGAATAGCCTCTAAAGTCACCATTATGTAATTACATATTTTTTTCAATGCAAAGTCTTAAAAGGGACTAAGGCTTGTCAGGTAGTAAAAAAAAAACAGTCTGAATTTGAACCCAGATCTGCTTAATTCCAAAACGTGGTTGTTTGACTTGGATAAGGCATCGCTTTTACACAATAATAAAAACGGAATAACTGGCCTCGGTGCCTTGGCACATATGAATGAAGAGCTTTAATAGGCATAGGTGTTACATTCATTGCAACCTGGTAACATACTACTCTTTTAATTTATTATAATTCTAAGAAATAAGAACCATAATACATAAAAGGACAATCTCGCTAAAAAATCTTAAGTGTATTGTTTGCTTCTAGGAGAGCAAAAAGTGTCTTCTTTAATAATGATATATATTTGTAAGCCCCAAACATCAGTCAAACACCCATTACTACCATGTGCTGTTTGCCTTTCGTCTTTGCCCTTGAGATTGTTCTTGGAAATAATTCTTTCATTTCTGCAGTAAGTTGTTTCACCACTAGCAAAACTAGATAAATACCTTAATTAGTACAAACAACTTCTCTTAGGTTTGAGTGAAGAGATGCCAAAATGAGTCCTCAGATAGTGACCTGAAAGATCTCTCTGACATATCTTTTCTAAGAACTGAACTTTTTCTACCCTCTAGTCCGTCTCTCTCTTGTTTAGATGTAATTCAATTCAATAAAATCATATTATTTCCAATTCATTAATTTTCTGATTTCTTTAGTATATATTTTGAGGGTCTACCATGTTCTGAAAATAAAACCTGAAGACAATATAGTTTCTTCCTGTGAGAAATTCTTAGTCTAACAGATGGATAATTTGGTCTTAAATTTTTCTGAGATAATAATGCCTTACTAAATTTGAACTAGGCTTAAACACTTTGTTATGTATCATGATAGAAAAGTGGAACACGTACAAAGGGAACACATAGGAAGGTATGTTAACCAAAGGCAGGCATTAGGGGGAAAAAAACATTTTTAATTGATGCCAAGACAAATTTAAAATTTACAAATTACTATGGGACTTTGATATAATAGATGGTAAGACACAGTTTAAATGCAGCTACATTATGACCACTCAACCTACTTAAAAGTATAATTAAATGAAAGTTCTGTGCCATAATTGTCATAAAGAAAAATTATTATTTCTTAGGAAGAAGCAAAACTATTGGCACTTAAGGGACAAAAATAGCAAACATTAGTTTGCTCTTAAAATGTATTCTCCTTTTCTCATTTCTCCACTAGGATTTCAGAACTTTATTTCCCTTGTTTCTTAAATATGTATATTTCATGAAGAGCTTAGACTCTTGAGAAATGTTTTGCTTATACTCTTCCCTTCATATATTATTTCCTGTGCACACTGCACAGATGAAAGTGTTTTTAAATGAGCCTTCATTACACTCCTTAGCAACTTCATAGCAATATGGAAATATATGATTTTAATTTTTAAAAAAATCATAAAAACCCTAAAGTCTTTAAGTTGTTTCCTTTACCCATAATTATGTAGCTATCATTACACTGTCTTGTCTTATCTATAAAGGCAAAAGAATAAGTGACTTTTGCTCTGCAGCTGGTGATAGCTGTCAGTATGTATGGAGCTGCAAAAATCCCCCATGTTTTGGCGATAAGGCTGTTTACTCCCTGAGAGTTACATCAGTGAAATAGGCAGTGTATGAGATTAGCCATCTTGATTTAGAGGAAAATATGCTTCCCAAATCAGATAAGAAGAGCAGAGCCTAGCTATAATTCCCTTATAAAAAATGGGATTTAGTCTCAGAATATTATAACTAAAATATGCTTTACCAAAGCAAGCTGTAGACTATGCTAATCCCATTACTGGTATCCAAAAGGTAGATTGGAATAATGATTAAGTGCCTGGGCTCTGGAGTCAGAATATCTGGGTTCAAAATCCAGTTCTCTTTCTAATTGGGAGACTGAGATATTTTCCCAATCACTTTGGCCCATCAGTATCCTCATGTATAAATAGGAATAATAATAACTCCCTCATAGAATTATTTTGAGAATTAAAAGACATAACACATGAAAACACATAGAAGTCCTAGAATGTGGCTAGCACTCATTAAACAGTAACTGTTATTATTAATATTTTGCCTATCATATGGATTTTACTATTCTTATGATTTCTACTTGCCTTTCATTCTTTTTCTCTTTCTTTCCTTAATCTAAATTATTTTCAAACACTAGATCATATTTTTCATGACCTATTTCTTGCCTTATCCTTGATTATTTTCAAACTCTTCATCATTATATGTGTTCTTCTAGGTCTTCTTCTTCTTCTTCTTCTTCTTCTTATTATTATTATTACCCAGAGGCCTCTTACCTGGAGTTCTTTAGCTATCTGAAGTAAATCGTACCAGCTTCTGTCATCTTGCTTTGTTCTGTCATCTGTACAATAGGAAAATAGTAGTATCTATCCTACAGAGCACTGGAAAGAATTACATAAGGTAATTCATGTTAAGGGCCAAAAGTAATACCATGCATAGAATTACCCAGTTGGTGGTATTTAAGATTATTTTCACCCACAATGTCCTTGCCCCATCTCTTTGCTGGCTAACTCCTGGTCAGTCTGTGTTAGTTTAGAAGTGGCTTCCTATAAGAAGCCTTCTCTCATTGATCTCCACCCTGTTCCTAAACTCAGTCCACCCAACACTATCTCTTTGTCTCTAGCTGTGTGCCCTCTGCTCCTAAACACCTTATAGTTCAAGCATAGTATTTACTCTATTCTATTGAAATTGCTTGCGTTTCTGTTTCTGTCATGAAACTGCAACATCTTTGAGAGGCAATATCATGTCTTATTGTAATTTCCTTGCATTACACAGTGTGTAGTAACATGAACACTCAACCTGAGTTTATTGAATTGTTCCTACAAAACTTGGGATCAGAAAAGGACTTTGACAAATTCATCTATGTCTGTCTCCAATGTTCTATGTGGGTATCCAACAGCCTCCTTCTCAGCCTCTTTAACTTGAGCAACATTTTCTATTATATCACATTAAGTTATCTATTTTTCTTTACCTTTGTTTATAAAAGAAATCCATTTCCAGTATTTTTCCAATATTTTCTCTATAAGCTGAGCAATGAAATGTGGAGAAATACAGGTCTATAGGTAATAAACGCTACCTATTTTTCTGAAAAGAGAAATGCAAAAAACCCACACTTTTTAAAAAGCTAAATAAACAAAATGAATAAACATACAGGTAACCAGATGACAACTTTTTAAACAATTAATTACATGTCAAACAAGTGTTGGTTCCTTATTTTCTATAATAATAGCCTCATGGAAGTGAACTTTCACCAAATTAAAACATTCTGGTATTCCTTTAACTTGTAGTGTCAAAGCATTCAGGCAAAAGGACTAGCTAGGGATTCAGATCAAATATTCTATAGGTGCAGGACTTAAAGTGGTCCTATAGTATGAGAAGTTTTAAAAAATATGGTTTATGTCAGATAATAATAATGAAACCTTGAGCAAGCTGCTTAACTTCAATAAGATTGTATTGTCTCATTTGTAAAAGGGGTAACATGACCTCCCACAGAACTGTTGAGAGGATTACATGAGATCATTTATGAGAAAGTACTTTGTAAACTTGGAAGAATAAATCAAATAGAATGCTTAAGTATTATAAAACCCTGAATTTACTTAGTTCCAAACTTAAGCACACATAAAGCATTCTTTCCCACTCTTGATTTTATTCACTGCTTCTTATTATTTGGCCTTTGTCTTTCTATTTTTACCCAAAAATGAAGTCCTTTGAGGGCAGGGATATTATCTTATTTCTCATTTGCTTCCCAAAGTTATGGCTTTGAACATAGTAGGTGTTCTAAAGTCTGCTGAATGTATGAATAAATGAAAATGAATAGAATGAACAAATAATGGGTAATGAAATATTAAAAGAGTAAATTTCTTTTCTGATTTGGGGAACTATTTGCAAAAACATTTTAGTAGAAGAGAAAAAAGTTGACTACAGTTGTCCAGTGCATAACTGTTTGAAGATTAGAACAGAGAATATATTTAAAAACACTCATGCAGGCAAAAGTGTTCAATCTGAAAGTCATCTAATTCTTTGGAAGCATAGGATCTGGAAACAAATACAGGAGTTTTTACTAATCAACAGATATTCATTAAGGGATACTTAAAGTGGGGAATCAGTGTGTGGTGGTTAAATTACAATTAAACCCCACTTGTAGTTATTCTCTATAAGCAGAATGCAACTCACACTGAACACCTGAGGAGGCAGAAATCACTTTTTGCATAGTCATTCTGGCACAATTAAAAGCACGAGAAAACACACATTAAGTAAGGAGCATCTGATGTCCCCCAAACATTCTTAACTGAAACAAATGTATCATTACTAGATCATAAATATTGTTTTGAATCCATAAGCAGTATATTGGGAGGCAGCTGGATGGAGGTGAGGAATAGCAGTCTACCTCTGGACTAACTGAAAAATGAAGAAAATAGTATTATAGTCGGAGTTAACTTATAAAATCAAGACTCAATAGATCAGGTGTGTAAATCATCTGAAAGGGATAGAAGGGTTCCCAGGTCAATAAGACTTGAATGCCATTTAATTGAGTACATCAATAGATCTAAAGAAAGACTATACTTATGAAATGGAGCGTTGGCCAGCCAACAAGATGGGGGTAAAGAGTCTCTGAGATAGTATTTGGCATGCATGTCCTAGTTCTATCAAAGGGGGAGGATGCTCTGCCAATAGAACATTATGAAGGTGTAGGCATCTGGCAATTACATCCTTTATGTGGTTAGAGGGACAGAAGACTTCAGAGCATGAGGGTGTCAAACATTCAAAACTTGCAATGAAGCCACCTTTGATCTACCTACCTCCTTTACCAAGAATGGTCACCAGGTACACTCACCAATATCCAGTTCCCCTCTACTCTGGGGTACATAAGATGGTTTCACTTCACTTTCTTAAAATTAGGTGCAGCAATTTTATTTAGTTTGCCCAATAAAAAATTGAGTGGAAGGAATACATGTCACTTATTGGAAGATTTTAAAAGTCAGTGCAAGAGCCTTCATATTCCTTCTCCTTTGCCAAAGCAACTCCATGGAGTGGAGCCTCTGCCATCCTGAATTACTGAATAAGGACAGTTTAAAGCCAAATACCCACTACCCACTGTGGACAAGACATTTGAGTAATAAATAAACTTTGATATTTAAAGATATTGAGATGTTGTGGTCATCTCTACCAGCATAACCTAGACTACACAGACACAGGTAAGCTCAGGGTTATATCTGGCTCCCCTCGTAATTTCTGTACCAAGGGATATTGAACTGGTTAGAGTATATAGGCATTTAGTCAGCTTAGACAATTTTTCTTATTAAAATCAATAAATTCTAATAAGTATGTATTCATCTCCATCAGTGTCTTGTGAAATTGGCTAATTTGGATCAGTATCCCTGAGTTTCATCGACTCTGGCATGCTGCCAAGTTTTTGAGTTTTTGAGCTTACAAAATACAAAGCCTGAACCTGAAGCTTGATGAGTTAATGAAGGCAACTCTTCCCTTTTGAAGATTCTTTGAAGCCAAGTGACTCTTTCTAAAATATTTAACCCATGCCCACTTCTGTTTATTAGAAGAGTCTACAGTAGTCATTGATGTTTTAAACTTGAACAACCTAATAGAGTAACATATTCCTAGTATTTTAAAGGGCAAACTGAATCTCTAATACTTTTTTATGCATCTACTACATACCAGACCACAGATGCTTTTATATTAATTCAACTCCACAATTCTCATGAAACCCATGTAAGGTAAATTTAATCTATACTCAATTTGCAGATGAGAAACCTGTGGCTCAGTTAAGTAATTTGATTGTACAGCTAATATGGGACCAGAATTTCAACCCAAGTACTGTGACTCCAAGTCCAGAGGTCTTTACACACTGTAAAGAATTTAATTAGATGTTCATAATTCAACTAAAAGAACTCCTATATGCAATGATTTGGTAAACATATTTACCCTTTCTCTGTGGTACTTAATTTGATATACTCTGAATATATAATATTTCATTTTTCATTTTATTCATTAGCAACAACAAACAATACCCAATAATGAGACTAAATGACATAATTCCTATGGAGCCAAAGTGAGTCATATGCAATAATTTGCAAGAAACACCCAAATAACTCTAAAGGATGATAATTGAATACACATTTGACATAAATTGCTTAACTCATTTGAAAATGGCTTGCCCTGACTCTGTGGTCATTGATCTAAACGATATTAATTTTAAAAAATAAGTAGCCAATATGTATGGCTCTCAGAAGGTAGTTCTATAATATTTCTGCTTTAAGACAGGAATGATACCACAGAAGAGGCAGGCAGGGTCATGTGAACATAGATGTTCATATGACTTTGCCTCTGTGTTTTCTGGTGTTTTCTGCCTCTGGTTACCCCAACCTTGATAAAGGCTTTGTGAGAAATAAATAAAACGACAATGGAAACAGCAGACTGTATGAAGGTCCTAGTATAGTGTAGGCATATAATGGGTGCTTATTAAATGTTATTTCTCTTCCTGTTTTCCTGTGTGTTAATCTGGGTAGGTTAGGTTTGTGGTAAGAATAAGTGACTCTGAAATTTCAGTAGTTTGATAAAACAGAGGTTAGTTTTCATTCGTGCTACATCATTGCAAGTTAGAAGGGCAGCCTGTTCTACAGAGTCATTCAAGGAGCCAGACTAACAGATTCCATGTTTTGTAACTACATCATATAGAACTTGAGGACTCATTTATCCCTGTGTCAGGACAAGAGAATGCTGGAGGGCAGACACACTGACTTTTCTATTCTTTGGTATAGTGAGTCACATATCCCTTTTCCCATATCTATTGGTCAGAACTAGTGTAACTGTGTAAACCACAAGGGAACTAAGCAATGTGGAGTCGCAGATTGGGGTAGCATCACTGCCCACCCATACCTTCTCTATCGCTCTATATAAGGTACAATTCATTAAAGGATTGAATGATACAGATGTTACCTGTGAGTAGGCCCTCTAGGAGACCTTAAGCAAGTTCAAACTGCTTAGATTTTGAAGACTCTGATCCATCAGATCATCTTTCTCAAATCAGGTTTAACGCAGAGTGGGTGGGTTTTTGTTAGGATTGGCCAAAATCAACACATGATGTTTCATTTTTCTCCCCTGAACAAATTGTCCAAAAGTGGAGGCCTCTTCAAGCTGGTTGCCTACTCCAAATGATCCTGCTGATCCTGCTTTTTGATACATTCTTCCTAGGAGTATAACAAGCTTAAGTTTCAAAATTGTAAGGTGATATGAGCCAACATGTTAGTTATTTACAAGTCTATGTGAGTACCAAGATGAATTCCTTCTACTGGAAATAGGTGTAAAAATCTGCCTGAAATACCAGTTCCAAGAGACAGTAAAGTTGAAAAGTCCTTTGAGCTAACGTAGAACAGTGTCCGATGAATGTCCTTTGAGTAAAGTATATCTCTTCCATTAATAAAGCTCATCATCACTGGCTTAAAAAATCAGCCACCCCAAGATAAGGGAGGGAAACATCTTTCTAATCATATATCCTCTCTAATCATGTATCCTTGCAATAGCTCATTTAACAGCTCAGTAGTTATTTGGTACTTGTTATGTATCAGTCCCCGAGTTAAACATTGGACATACAAATATATTCAAGACCCTGCTCTAAATAGAGTTATAGCAATGCAACATGCCTCCTGCTAAACTTAAGATGCATTGCAAATTATAAGACATTTTAGGAGGAGGATATAGATTCTTCTTAATTTCACTTTGAGAAGGCCAAGGAAAATAATCGTAAGAAATCTACTCCCTCAAATTGGGTAGGAGTATAATCTCTTTCCTCTATACCATAGATCCATCCTATATGGCTTTATGTTTGGGAATTAGAGGATGAAGACATTTCAAAATTTATGACATTATAAAACAAACTGTATTTTCCTCTTTTGTTAGTCTGTCATTAGTCTAAGCACTCATTATGTATGTTCTCAAGGAAAATGGTGATTCTTTATTCTTCTACATTTTAGGTATAGGCAACTTTATTTGTATACTCTATGATTACAACTTTGAGTGTTATCACTTAATTTTCTTCTTAAACCATCTACTATCCTATTTTAAAATGTGTTTCTTAAATATATCCCAGTAAACACTTCATTCCCTGCTTCTAGTGAGGAGAACACAAAGTGCCTTAGGGTGAAGAAGTGCAAGTTTATTTAAATCCTCAGTGTATACTTGCCACACTTACTCTTTTTTTATAAGAATGATATTAGATGCAATATATGTCTGATTGACTTAACATATCTTTTACCAGACCTGGATTCAACAGCTTCCCTCCCATCTCCCACCTTTGTTTTCCTAACTTCTCATTGGCATCACTATCTACCCAGTTACTCTAGTTTGAAGCCCTGAAGTCCCTTTTATGAAGCCTGCTTTCTTCCTCTAAATAGAATAAGCCACCAGCTCTTTTCAATTTTATTTCTATATTTCTCTTACATCCATTTCTTCTTCTTTTCTCCCACTACCAAGACCCTAATGAACACTAGTGTCTTTTAACCGTGAGATTTTGACATTCTGGCATGATACAAAGAGTAATGAGATGGGTTTCAAGAAACCTCTTACTATTAATAAAAACAGAATTTGAATATAATTTAGTTAAAAAATAAATTAGAGAAAAATCTAAATTTATCCCCATAATAACTGAATTTTAACTCATTTGGATTCCTATCTATAGGCTTTCTTGAAAAGAGAGTAATGGGTGGAGTTCCAGCAATCAAAATGGGCGTTTTACAGTCTGTAAATTACATCCTTGGTCTTCTATGAATGTGAATGTCATTTTTCAGTTGGGTTGTAGCAGAAACCAAGTTTTACAATAGCCAAACTACCATTTTACTTCCAATTTCCTTTTCCTCTAAATCATTTCATATGTTGCCAGAAGATTAGTTTTCTTATAGAACAGCTCTCTGATACTGTAATTCCTATGCTCAAAAATATCCCATGGCTGCCCCATACCTAAAGATTCAAGTCCAAACCCCTCACATTGATATATCAGGCTCTCCTCAACCTATCCTCATTTCATTATCCAAAGCCCAGCTCCAAAAATTTCTGTTAGTCAGCCTTCATTTCAACCAAAGCAAAATGCTGGCCCCACCCTCCTATGTTATATGCCAGTATGATGCTTGTATCATATCATTCCTTCTTTCTGGATTGATTTGCATGGACTTTTCCATGCATCCAAATGCAACCTGACCTTTAATGCCCACCTCAAAATCCACCTCCTCCATGAAACGTTTCCTAATCATTCATATGCAAAGTATCTTTTCTTTATAAAACAACATTTCTGTCATGTTTTAGAATTATTTTTTGCTGACGAGGAGAAAGAAGATGATAAAGTAGAGGAGAACTAGGAGAAGAAAAAGGAGAAGGAAGGAGGAGAAGGAGGGCAGGGAAAGTTAAATGGGGAGAAAAGAGAAGGAAGAGGAAGTGCCAAAGGAAAAACAGAAAAAAAAAAAGAAGTTATTTTTAGAAGTGCTTGAAGAAATGCTATTAAGAATGAGTATTGCAAAGGCAATCTTTAACAAATATTGAGAAATCGGGATATTCAGTGGTTAATAAGAACACAAGCTCTTAAGTCAGACAGAAGAATGGGTTTAATTGCCAGCTCTATGATTTAATATAATAGATCTGTGATACTGGGCAAGTTCTTTAGCCCTCAGTTTTCTCATCTGTAAAATGTAAATAATTGCAGCTATCTCCCAGGATTGCTAGGAAGATTAAGTAAGAAAGATTATGTTAATAAAGTGCTTAACATATTATCTGGTTCATGGTTTCGAGTTCCATAAATGGAAGCTGCTTTTATACAGTTGGAGGTATGCTTTTACAAGTTCCCTTAAAACAGGAAGATTGTAGCTTGGATTCAGGAGAAAAGTGGAAAGGCACATCTTCTAAATTCCATTATTGTAAAGGGACCAGGGGCTGATTGAGCAATATCCTTAAGTGAAAAGCTCAGGAGAACTGAGACCTGGTTTAATAATCTACTGACATCTGTTTAATCATAGGTCTTGATGACTCTCAGTGGAGATTAATTTTTGGTGCCTAGAAATAGGCTATTGAGTTTTGACAGAAAACAAGCAGAATAGCAACTTGCTGCTGGTCAACAGGAGTAGGCAAAAGAAATAGAGACCTGAGCAACAGAAGCACAAATTTAAAGATCAGTTCTAAACATGCTTTGGAAAAAGTAATGAGAATTGCCTGAAAAGGACAAGAATCATATATACCAATGGGTACATAAAAACCCAGTAAAACCAAATGGTGCCTAGTTTTCTTCTTTTGACATCCTCTATCTTCTAGAGTTCTGGAGAATAAGAATAATAACAGTAACACAGCTTAATCTACCGGATTTTCTAAATGTTTATGTGTGCACGTGTGCACATATGTATGTATCTGTGTGTGTAACTCTGTATGTACTACTGCATTTAATTCTCACCAGCTCTCTAAGATGGGTTCTGTCATTATCTTCATTTTTGCATATTGTGAAATTGAAGATCAAAGAGATTAAGATATTTACTCAAATAGCCTAAGGGTTAGTGGTAGAGCTAGGCTATGAAGCAAAGTGGGCCTGCTCTAAGAAGTATTTTATGTTCTCCCGAGTCAGCTCATTGGTAAAGTTACATAATTTCTCCTTCTACCTTTCTGCTTCTTGATCAGAGATATACACATAAAGAAAGAGGAGAAGTATTTTGCATATCCCTTACCCCTCCTATGTCTAGGTCAGAAGTTTCCGCTGAGGACATCCTTCTGAGTCATACTAACCCATTACAAAGACTACAGCTTGCTTTTTACTCTAGTTTCATTCAACAAATATGCATCTAGCATCTGTGATGGTCTGTGGCTACAGATTTAAAGGTGGGATTGGCTGATGGTAAACACTGATAGAACAAGTGATTTAAAACCATGTTGCCTTCCTTTTCTCATCTGTACAATAGGTATTCTTGTAATGCCTTCCTCATCTCTTTTATAGATTTACTTGACTTCCTCTCTTATTCTTCGAAATATGGAACAAAAATAAAATAAATTAAATTAAAATAATAAAATAAATTTAAAGAATAAAATAAAACATTATTTTAAATAATTTCTATTACAGTGCCTAGAGATAAGAGATAGCCAGAAATGCTTATTGTTTGGCTGGATGAAAAAGTGAATAAATAATGATTAAAGTATTTCGAAAGACATACAAAGGCAATTATTTACCAATTGCTAAAGGAGTGAGCAGAGAGAAATCAGCAAGGTTAAATGCTAGAACTCATCAACATAAAACTAAAAGAATAGGAAGAGAAGGAATGTCAGGACACATTGCCAAAGTCAGCAGAAATCTCAAGGCCGGGACAGGGACCAACAAGATGGAGGCATAGTTCAGGACAGAGGAGTATAATTGCATGACCACATCTTGCTTGTTACAGTTTGGTTTCTATCATGGCTTTAACACAGCTGACATCTTTAAGAAGTACTTTCTGGACCATTTCAGATGGTCAAAGCCAAGTGATAGTTTTGCTTATGGCTTTGAAGTGCCTACTTCAAAGTTCTAAACATATTTTCAACCCCCACTTACAGTCAAATTTCATGGTTTTTAAAAATTACAGAAATCTTTTTCTTGCTCTAAGCTTCTGTAAAACTTTCACACTTCTGATGTTAAACATGTCTTTTACCTAATTCATTTTCCCTGATGGTATGGCCTGATCCTTGATTAAGCTCCTTCATCTACATTCACATTTAAATCTTTTGACTTTATCTGCCATGACAGCAAAGTTTGCTACTTTCCCTTTGTATTATATAGATAGTTGCTAAAGGTAAGAAGGATTGCAGTATTCTGGAAGCTTTTCAAAAGATATTTTAAGTAAACATAAGGTAAAAAAATTATGATCCAATAGAAATTATATAATAGGATGTTGATTTAATTTCATATACCAGAGATATAAACTTAAGGCTTTTCAGGTTGGAATATATTATACCTCAGAAGAGAAGCACCAACTATTCTAGTACCAATAAAAGGTTTCCTTTTATTATTTTACCCAATAGATTCTATGTGCTGAAGAATTTTCCTGTGAAGCTGACTGTATATAATCAGTGATGATTTGATTCATTTTTTTAAAACTATATTCAAGTATGTCTGGAATCTCCAAGACAAGCTTCTAATCAGTCCAAGCAAACCACTGTTATCAAAGTGGGTGAAATAACTCCAGCCCAAAACTAAGAGACTGTTTCTTAATTTAGAACGCACAAGTCTTTGTAGAGCCAATGTTCTATTGGATCAGATTTTCTGAAATATCGAAAGTACCACGATCGAGGACTCAGGTTTTATGGTAGGCAAATTATTTAATAGAATTCGAATACTGGTTCTACTATTTAATGTCTAGGGGACCTTGTATAGTATATTTAACTTCTCTAAGCCTCAGTTTCCTCAACTGTATAAGAGGGAAAATAATAGAATATAATTCACAAAACTATTGTGAGGAGTAAAATAACGACTATTAAATGCTTATGCAACACCTAGCATATTCAGTAAATGTTAGTTGCTGTTTTTTTCAGGCTCCTAATTATCCTCATCATTATCATCATGTCATCTTTATCATTACTAGATTTCAGAAGTGTAACAGGCCTAGAAACCTTAGGATGAAAAGTACTGGCTTAAATGGAATGTCTTGTGATTGTTCATTTAAATTCTAGTAGATATTTTCAGCCATCAGATCAAAGGAATACACAAACACACACACACGCACACAAACACACACGCACACACATAAATAATTCCCAAAGGGATACTAACTTCCTTAAGGCATGTTTACAGAATTATGTCATGTTCCTAATGGTGAGGTTCCTAATATTTCTGACAGAGGGTATGGTTTTCCGTGGCCTTAAAATGAAATAATCATTAAGTATGGAAGGAAGAGTGCAGGAAGGAGAATAGTGACTGACAGTATGAGATAAAATAAGATGAGAAGATATGATTTCCAGTAACATTCCCTTTCCTATATGAAATGTCCATCAGCTTGGGGACATGCTGTGATGGTGGATTAATCAGGTCAGATTCAAATATTATCCAGTTGATTACTGCTGACTCATTGGGGATCTCTGCTTTTGGCAGAGGTTAGATTCTTGATAATATTTTACTAGCTGCTTAAAAGTCATTTTTCATTACTAAGCAGTGAAATTCATTTTGCTAAGCAGAATAAAGACAATGCTCAGCCGCTGCTTATCTAAATATAACTAGTAGTGGGTTTTGGAACTGATGTGTTTGGCAACTTTTTCCTACTCACTCATCAACTCTCCCTGCATACCCTCCCCATCCTCTCCAGCCAGCCCCTGCGTGAGTCACAACAATGACTTCTCTTTTGGAAGTATTTTTATATATCACACATTGGTCAGGTCCTTGGCTACTGTGGTTGGAAGATAATGCCCCCTCAAGGTGTTTATCTCTATATAAACAGTGAGTAGGCATTGGAGTCACTGAACCTTCATTCAAATTCCAACTCTACCACTCATATAGGTCAATGTTGACATGGGGAGCAAGATTACATAGGCTGATGTGCGACATGGTAGGGCTTTCAACTCTATGTTAGTAATGAGAACCTCTACTTTGCTAGGTTCCTGATAATGTACATAAAATGCTTAGAACAATGTCTAGCACATAATAGGCACTCAGAAACTTGACGTTTCCAAAAAAAAAAAAAAGACTGCTAATGATTCACATCTCCTCATTCATTTTAACAGAAACATACAATCTGAAAGGGTCATTTTTGTGGAGGTGAGCATGTTGGCCTGGGACAGAATTAATGAGGAATTTTTAAGAGCCTTATCCCAGTCTAACGCACTTAGGTCCATGAATGGATGCAGTCAATACAGGTGAGGTGCATTAAAAGCAGATAAGGCAGACAGGAGTCCCCAGTATCATAGCATGTGAAAGGCAGAGAAGACTCCTATGCTCGAAATTCCCTCTATATTGGATGCTTGAATGTTCATCACTGAAGACCAACAACCTTAGTATATACTGTGGCTTCAATATCTTTTTTTTTTATTTCAGCATATTATGGGGGTACAGATGTTTAAGTTACGTATGCTGCCCTTGCCCCACACCTGCCCCCCTAAGTCCAAGTTTCAAATATGTCCATCCTTCGGGTGGTGCGCATTGCACTCTTTGTGTATACATATACCCGTCCCCTCCTCCCTCCTCCCACCTGCCCCTCCCCCTACCCCCTTCCCAACATCCAATAGATGTTATTCTTATATGTGCACTTATGTGTTGATTGGTTAATACCAATTTGATGGTGAGTACATGTGATGCTTGTCTTTCCATTCTTGGGATACCTCACTTAGTAGAATGCGTTCCAGCTCTATCCAGGAGTATACAAGAGGTGCTATATCACCATTGTTTCTTA
>NW_012141636.1:2124314-2134026 GCF_000956105.1 Propithecus coquereli
TAATTTCCCTTCTTCTGCTGGATTTGGGGTTGGTCTATTCTTCTTTTTCCACTTCCTTGAGTTGATTCATTAGGTTGTCTATTTGTGATCTTTTTGACTTTTGGATATAGGCATTTATGGAAATAAACTTTCCTCTCAGGAATTCTTTGGCTGTGTCCCACAGATTTTGATAACTTGTGTCACCTTTGTCATTTAGTTCAAGGAATCTTTTGATTTCCATCTTTACTTCCTCATTTATGAAGGGATCGTTCAGCAGAAAGTTGTTTAATTTCCATGACTTTGTGTAGAGATGAGAGTTTCTGTTGGAGTTGATTTCTGTTTTTCTTCCACTGTGATCTGAGAAGATGCATGGTATGATTTCTATTTTTTTCAATTTTTTGAGACATGCTTTGTGTCCTAGAATATGGTCAATCTTAGAGAATGTCCTGTGAGCTGATGAGAAGAACGTGTATTCAGTGGTTTTTGGGTAGAATGTCCTGTAAATGTCAGTCAAGCCCATTTGTTCTAGAGTTCTGTTTAAGTCCATTATTTCATTGTTAATTTTCTGCTTAGAGTATCTGTCCTTTGCTGTCAGTGGGGTGTTGAAGTCTCCGACTATTACGGTGTTGCTGTCTATCCATTTGTTTAGATCAAGTAGAGTTTGCTTTATGAATCTGGTTGCACCTAAGTTGGGTGCATACATATTTAGAATTGTTATGTCTTCTTGTTGAACTGTACCCTTCACCATTATATAGTGACCCCCTTTGTCTTTCATTACTTTTGTTGATTTAAAAAACAAGTTGTCTGAGATCACAACTGCCACACTAGCCTTCTTTTGGCTTCCATTTGCTTCAAATATTGTTTTCCACCCCTTTACCTTCAGTCTAAATACATCCTTGCAGGTTAGATCCATTTCTTGGAGACATCAGCTGCTTGGCTTTTTTTTTATCCATTCGTCCAGTCTATATCTCTTGAGAGGGGAGTTCAAACCATTCACATTTATTAAGAGTACCGATAAGTGGGGTGAATTACTGTTCATTCTGTTGGGTTGCATTTTGTTGCTTTGTTTTCTGTCTTGAGCCACTGTGGAATGTAGCCTTTGATCTGTAACTTTGGAGTGGTTTCACATTCGAGAGTGTTTATTGTGCTGATCCTTGTATAATTCCGTTTTGAGTACTTCTTGTAGAGCTGGTCTTGTCTTGGTGAATTCCCTAAGTCTTTGCTTAACTAAGAATGTCTTTATTTCTCCTTCATATATAAAACTTAGTTTTGCAGGGTACAAGATTCTAGGCTGGGCATTATTCTGTTTCAGAAGAGTGAGAATGGGGCCCCAGTCTCTTCTTGCTTGCAGGGTTTCCGTTGAGAAATCTGGAGTTATTCTGATGGGTTTTCCTTTGTATGTTACTTGTTTCTTTCACCTTACAACTCATAGAAGGGCCTCCTTAGTGGCTATTTTGGTCAATCTGATGACTGCGTGACATGGTGTCTTCCTATTTGCATTGAATCTCCCTGGGGTCCGTTGAGCTTCTTGTACCTGTGTATCTAGATTTTTAGCAAGGCCTGGACAATTCTCCTCTATTAATTCTTCAAATAGCTTGTCCAGCCCTTGTGTGTTTTCTTCTTCACCTTCCTGAATTCCTATTACCCTCAGGTTCGGTTTTTTCACATAATGCCGCATTTCTTGTAGGCTTATTTGTTTTTTCTTAATTTTCTGCTCAATTTCTGTGACTGACTTATTTAATTGGAAGGACTTGTCTTCAATCTCTGAGATTCTTTCTTCTGTTTGATTTACCCTGTTCTTGAGGCTTTCCATGGTGTTTTCTAGTTCCCTGTATAAGTCCTTTATTTCCAGGAGATGGGTTTGATTTTTCTTTAATATTTCAATTTCTTTAGTGAATTTTTCTTCCAAGTCCTAGATTTTTTTTATGGTTTCTTTGTTTTGGTTATCCATTTTTTCTTGCATATCTTTCAGTTTTCTTGCAATCCATGTTTGAAATTCTTCTTCTGTCATTTTAGTGTTCTGAGTTTGGTTAATGTCCATTGCTCGGGAGCTGTTGTTCCTCTTTGTGGGTGTGCTTTCTGCTTGAGTCTTCATACTGCTAGAGTTCTTTCTCTGGTTCCTTCCCATCTGGATCAGTTGTTCCTTCTTGCCTTATATTTTCGTTTGGATAATGACACGCCCTGTTTAGTCTCTGAGCCAGTAGGTGGTATTTGTGGGTGAGATTCGACTACACCCTTTATGATGAATCAGTAGATGCAGTAAAAGGGTGTGCAGGATGACCTCCATGTCAGTAGGTGGCGCTTGCAGGGAGCAGCGAGCTGCGGTGCTGTTTTTGGGTCCTGTAGTTAGCTCTTACTCCTCTAGAGAGGTCCTCATGTGCCTTGGGTGGTAGGTGGGGCCCTGGGATTTCCAGGTGTGTCCTTATTCTCCACCTCAGTGGGATGAGTGAGTCTGGGTGGGGCTGGGTTGGGCAAGCCTGCCCTCAGGCTCCACAACTTGCCTTCAATTTCTTGCAGGGTCCCTTTGCAAAAGGCAAACATTTCTTGCACATGGTGAGGAGAAAACAAGAGATAATACATGGAATTCCTAACTCTTAACTGGGAAGCAACTTGTAGCCCATGCCCCTTGCCTGAGATCACTGTGTATTTACTGACTGGAAGAAGAGGAGAAAGAAGGTGAATAGTGCTCTGAAAATGAGAGAGAAAAGGGCAGACTACTTTTGTCTATTAGGACACACTTTTGACCTGAAAGTAGAATGCTAAAATCTAACACTTTGCTGCTTAGTGACGGTTTCCATAAGGAAGACCTGAGACCCAAGGCCTTGGCCCACCCCCAGAGAGTAGAGCTAGTGCTTGAAACTGACTCAGACAGATGGGGAAGAATCAATCAATCAATTAATTAATTTTTATTTCAGCATATTATGGGGGTACAGATGTTTAGCTTTCATATATTGTCTTTGCTCCACTAGAGTCAGAGCTTTAAGCATGTCCATCCCCCAGATTTAGAGTCAGGACTATGTCAGATGGCAGATAGGACTATGTCAGGTGGTAGGTTGAAGCCTAGGCAGGCGATCTGTATAAGAAAAATCTCTAGGGGACAGGAAGTGGTGATAACTGGTAGATAAACATGGTGTCAGGGACTAGGGCCAGGTGAAAGCAGTGATTTCAGCTAGGGGTTAGCCTCAACTATACTGGGCTGTGGGTAGTAAACTAGAAGGAGCACGGGGAGAGCCAGGGGATCTGAGTACTGGATAGGGTATCCAGGGGGTCCATGAAAGTATCTGGGAGCCAAGTTGATTTGTGCAACACCCTCCAAAGAAGTCTCTCTGTCCCCATTTTCACCCGTCTTCAGTATTTTCTCCTTTTACAATGCTTTAGTGGCTTTACATTGTCCTGAGAATTATTCCCCATTTATTTAGCATTTCATGTTTTTCTCTCATCACCCTTCTCTGCTCCTACCACCATTGAAACACATACACACATACACACACGCTCACAGCCACACATATGCTCACACATATACACACTCCTTTAAAAAGAAGCCAGTTGTATCACTTTGCTCACAATTTCATCAATAGTTTTCCATTTGAAGTCCCATCAGGCTTATGTAATCTGTCCCCCAGGCTATCTCTGACTTCATTTCCTACTACTTTCCTATTAGCCACTCTTCTTGTTTCTCTGACACATCATTATTGCCTCAAGGTCCTTGGACTTTTAGTTTCCTGTGCCTAGATATTTTGTTGCCCTGCTATCTTATTTTCTTCAAGTCTCAGCTCAAATATCACCTCAGAGTTAGGGAGGCCTGATCTGATTGCCTTGACATAAATGTGCCACACCACTCAGCGCACAAGTCTTTCTTCTGCTTTATTTTCCTTCAGAGCCTTCAAAACCACCTTCAAATTCATTCTGTTTACCATGTATGTCTCCTCAAGAAAAAGGATTGGGTCTTGTTCAGTTTACTGCCATGTCATTAGTGGTGAGAATATTCTGGTTCCTCACAGGTAATGGATTCTCTGAAACTTCCTGGATGTCTGAATGAGGGCATCAAAGTTCAGAATGTACCAACCTCTTGAACCAAAAGTTTCATGAGTTTTTCATCCAGTTTCATGGGAGTTTTTTTGTTTGTTTTTGTTTTTGAGACAGGGTCTCCCTCTATTGCCTGGGCTAGAGTGCAGTGGTATCATCATAGCTCAACCTCAACCTCAAACTCCTGGGCTCAAGTGATCCTCCTGCCTCAGCCTCCCAAGTAGCTGGGACTAAAGGTGCACACCACCACGCCTAGCTAATTTTTCTGTTTTTCATCAATATGGGTTGCTCAGGCTAGTTTCATGTTTTCTTAATTACCCAGAAAGAACCTTGTTTTTGAGGAAATTCAGAAATTGCTGATGAATGACAATTCCATTCTGAGATAAGTGTTACCACACAGCCTGAGCTAAGTTCTGTATGTTTTCAGAGAGACAAAGCACCTGAATCACAGTGGTGAGTTCCAAATCAGTGCTGTTGGTTGTTGTATTTTGTGTCTGCTAAATGAAAGGACCACAGATAAATGGCCTTAACATTAGACATCAGCTATTATAATGATCATAACTTTTATGGTGTGTATATATCATGCCAGACACTATACTAAATTCCTTATAACCTGGTTAATGGAAGCAAGACAGACTGTTGAACTGATTGTGGCTTTTTCTAACATGAAAATTTTTATTCAGAGACTCTATTACTGTAATATGAGGAAAATAAGGGGCATTTTACTGAAAAATATCCAAAACCAATCCATGGGAAAACACCATATACATTAAAAATAATCCTTAAACTTTATTTAGTATCATATACTTTCCAAAGCCTTTGCATTTGAGTTATTTTATTTTGTTCTCATGTACTTCATAGTCTACTGGAATAAAAAAAAGCCCCATGTGAACTATGACTTCCTAATTAGCCTCGTCCTATAGTTCCAATTTTCATAGTATCTGGATATGATAAAAATCTGACAATTTTTGAATGAAGGAATGGCATAGTTATTTAATGTGAGGTAGAAAGTGAAATATGACAGAGTCAGGAAATCAGAGTGAAGAGATATAGGTTAAGAGGTAGGGAATTTAGGTTTGAATTTTCCCTGTACTATCTGACCAGTTCTATGATCTCAAGTAAGAACTTAAACTCTGATTCTCACTGGCCTCATTAATTAAACAGATAATGGCATTTAACTCTGTTATGTAGATTAAATGACAGATATGAAAATGTTCAGCACAAGTTTGCATATAGAAGACATTCAATATTAATGTCTCATCCTTTATCTTCCCATAGGAGACATACAAATATATTGGTATAGAATTTAAGAGGAATTATGATATTCATTTTTTTAAAATATATGAAATCTGAGATTCTTAAGACATTAAATGTCTTGTCTGAAGTCACTCAGCTAATAAGTAGGAAAGCTGGAGCTGGTTCTCAGCTCTCTCAAATATTAAATTATTGCTCTTACAATGGTACTCTGTGGCCTCTACAATCCCAGACTTGGGACTGTACTTGAAAAATCCTAGATCTGAGTATGTAGCCCACTATCCAATAAGAAAGGTGATCCTCAGGAGGAGCCAAGATTGCGGATGAGACAAGCCACCAGTCAGAAGGTCTCTGCAAAAAAGACGAATTTTAGAAGAAAGAGAAAAAAAAGAAGCTAGCAGAGAAACATAGATTGGGTGAGGGTCAGAAGGAAGGGTGCCTGAAACTACAGGAGACTCCACGGGGAGACGTCGCGGAGAATTGGAAGGAGAAAGGTCCTGAGAGGCTTGGAGACCAGCGACAAGGGTAGGTGGAGCGGTTAACTTCCCCCTCCCTTGCATCTCGGACAGCTGGTGGCTCCTGAGCCACTGGAGAGACCTGCCAACACCGGCGCAGAGACGGTTGCCGCCAGCGAGCAGCGGCCTCTTGTGGACCCAGCGCAGGGCTCCCAGCCCCTTCGGGGCACCTTCCCGTGCGCAGACCCGAGCCTAGCGGCAGACGCCATAGTGCTCCATTCTCTCCTTCGCCCTCTCTACCCGTGTGTGCCCAGAAAGACAATTTAGCCATCACACGGAGGCATTTCCAAGGAACGGGACCTTTCCTTTTGGGGCCCTACAACAGACTGAGAGGTACTCAGACTGCGAGTTCCCTACCCGCCAGCCCTCCCAGGTGCTACTTGCCTGGGGACTCCAGGAGAGTGGGGCAAATCCCGAGGTGGAGTGAAATTGATCCAGCTTGGGCGCCCTGTAGGTGATTCGGGACCAGCGCCTCTCCCCCTGGCAGGGTCAGGGATTGATCTAGAGGGTCCAGGGGTCAGGCCTGCAGACCAGACCCCGTGCACCCGGGTCCCGATCACGCTGCCCTGGGGCACGGAGAAGGGATCTGTGAAGGAGCCTACTGAGGAGTGTGTGCCTTCAGGGGTGGATCCCCATGCCTAACCGGCGGCCCTCCTCTTAGAGGAGGGCTGTGCACCCAGCTTGGGCTATGATCCTGGGTAGGGAACCTCCCAGCCCTCGTCACAGCCAGGGGGGATCCATCGGCCTGAGGCCCCACTTGCTGGCGGAGGCCTGGGGGAGGACACGGAGAGGAAGAGATTGGAGGGGAGTGAGACCTGCTCCAGTGTGCGGGTCTTGGACGGCCCCATCCCCCAAGCCAAGACTTTCAGCTGAGTGGAGCCATTTCAGCCCCTCCCGGTAGCTCTGCACAGAAACAAAGAGCAGAACTTTGACCCCTGCTAAGAGCAGCTGTGGAGCCTGAGGGCAGGCTTACCCAACCCAGCCCCACTCAGACTCACTCCCTGTCCTACGCCCACTGAGGGGGAGAACAAGGACAGCTCAGGCTACGATCCTGAGTAGGGAACCTCTCAGCCCACGTCACAGCCAGGGGAGATCCATAGGCCAGAGGTCCTGCTTGCTGGCAGAGGCCTGGGAGAGGCCACGGAGTGGGGGAGAGTGGAGGGGAGTGAGACCTGCTCCAGAGTGTGGGTCTTGGGCAGCCACAGCCCCCAAGCCCAGAATTTCAGCTGAGTGGAGCCATTTCAACCCCTCCCGGAGCTCTGCACAGAAACAAAGAGCAGAAGTTGATCCCTGCTAACAGCAGTGGTGGAGCCTGAGAAAAGGCTTGCCCAACCCAGCCCCACCCAGACTCACTCCTCCTGAGGGGGAGAATAAGGACACACCTGGAAATCCCAGGTCCCCAACCACCACCCAAGACACAAGAGGGTCTCTCTAGAGGAATAAGAGCTAGCTACAGGACCCAAACACAGCACTGCAGCTCGCTCCTCCATGCAAGTGCCACCTACTGACAGGGAGGTCATCCTGCACACCCTTTTACTGCTTCTACTGATTCATCAAAAAGGGTGTGGTCGAATTTCATGCACAAACACCACCTACTGGCTCAGAGACTAAACAGGGCGTGTCATTATCCAAACAAAAATGTAAAGGCAAGAAGGTAAAACTGATCCAGATGGGAAGGAACCAGTGAAAGAACTCTGGAAGTATGGAGACTCAAACAGAAAGCACACCCCCAAAGAGGAACAACAGCTCCCCAGCAATGGACATTAACCAAACTCAGAACACTAAAATGACAGAAGAAGAATTTCAAACATGGATTTCAAGAAAACTGAATGATATAAAAGAAAAAAATGGATAATCAACACAAAGAAACCACAAAAAAAATCTAGGACTTGGAAGAAAAATTCACTAAAGAAATTGAAATATTAAAGAAAAATCAAACCCATCTCCTGGAAATAAAGGACTTATACAGGGAACTAGAAAACACCATGGAAAGCCTCAAGAACAGGGTAAATCAAACAGAAGAAAGAATCTCAGAGATTGAAGACAAGTCCTTCCAATTAAATGTCAGTCACAGAAATCGAGCAGAAAATTAAGAGAAAACAAATAAGCCTACAAGAAATGTGGCATTATGTGAAAAAACCGAACCTGAGGGTGATAGGGGTTTCAGAAAGGGAAGAAGAAAACACTCAAGGGCTGGATAAGCTATTTGAAGAATTAATAGAGGAGAATTGTCCAGGCCTTGCTAAAAATCTAGATACACAGGTACAAGAAGCTCAACGGACCCCAGGGAGATTCAATGCAAATAGGAAGACACCATGTCACACAGTCATCAGATTGACCAAAATAGCCACTAAAGAGGCCCTTCTACGAGTTGTAAGGTGAAAGAAACAAGTAACATACAAACGAAAACCCATCAGAATAACTCCAGATTTCTCAACGGAAACCCTGCAAGCAAGAAGAGACTGGGGCCCCATTCTCACTCTTCTGAAACAGAATAATGCCCAGCCCAGAATCTTGTACCCTGCAAAACTAAGTTTCATATATGAAGAAGAAATAAAGACATTCTCAGATAGGCAAAGACTGAGGGAATTCACCAAGACAAGACAAGCTCTCCAAGAAGTACTCAGAACAGAATTACACAAGGATCAGCACAATAAACACTCTCAAATGTGAAACCACTCCAAAGTTAAAGATCAAAGGCTAAATTCCACAATGGCTCAAGACAGAAAACAAAGCAACAAAATGCAACCAAACAGAATGAACAGTAATTCACCCCACTTATCGGTACTCTTAATAAATGTGAATGGTTTGAACTCCCCTCTCAAGAGATATAGACTGGACGAAGGATAAAAGAAAACAAGCCAAGCATCTGCTGTCTCCAGGAAACGCATCTAACCTGCAAGGATGTATTTAGACTCAAGGTAAAGGGGTGGAAAGCAATATTTTAAGCAAATGGAAGCCAAAAGAAGACTGGTGTGGCAGTGTTGATCTCAGACAACTTGGTTTTTAAATCAACAAAAGTAATGAAAGACAAAGGGGGTCACTATATAATGGTGAAGGGTACAGTTCAACAAGAAGACATAACAATTCTAAATATGTATGCACCCAACTTAGGTGCAACCAGATTCATAAAGCAAACTCTACTTGATCTAAACAAATGGATAGACTGCAACACCATTATAGTCGGAGACTTCAACACCGCACTGACAGCACAGGACAGATTCTCCAGCAGAAAGTTAACAAAGAAATAATGGACTTAAACAGAATTCTAGAACAAATGCGCTTGACTGACATTTACAGGACATTCTACCCAAAAACCACTGAATACACGTTCTTCTCATCAGCTCACAGGACATTCTCTAAAATTGACCATATTCTAGGACACAAGCCATGTCTCAAAAAATTGAAAAAAATAGAAATCATACCATGCATCTTCTCAGATCACAGGGGAATAAAAACAGAAATCAACCCCAGAAGAAACTGTCATCTCTACACAAAGTCATGGAAACTGAACAACCTTCTGCTGAATGATTCCTTCATAAATGAGGAAGTAAAGATGGAAATCAAAAGATTCTTTGAAGGAAATGACAAAGATAACACAAGTTATCAAAATCTGTGGGACACAGCCAAAGCATTCCTGAGAGGAAAGTTTATTTCCATAAATGCCTATATCCAAAAGTCAAAAAGATCACAAATAGACAACCTAATGAATCAACTCAAAGAACTGGAAAAAGAAGAATAGACCAACCCAAACCCAACAGAAGAAGGGAAATTAGTAAGATCAAATCAGAACTAAATGAAATTGACAACATGGAAACTATATGGAAGATTAATAAAACAAAAAGTTGGTTCTTTGAAAAAATAAACAAAATTGACATGCCTTTGGCTAAATTAATGAAAAACAGAAAAGAAAAATCCCTAATAAGCTGCATCAGGAA
>NW_012141636.1:2136354-2143185 GCF_000956105.1 Propithecus coquereli
GATAGAGCTGGAACACATTCTACTAAGTGAGGTATCCCAAGAATGGAAAGACAAGCACCACATGCACTCACCATCAGACTGGTAGTAACTGATCAACAGATAAATGCACATATAAGAATAACATCTATTGGATGTTGGGCGGGGGGAGGGAGGAGGAGGGAGGACGTGACGGGTATTTGCATACACAAAGAGTGCAATGCGCACCACCCGAAGGATGGACCTATTTGAAACTCGGACTTAGGGGGGAAGGAGCGGGCAAGGGCTACATACGTAACCTAAACATCTGTACCCCTATAATATGCTGAAATAAAAAAGAAATAAAGAAAGAAAGGTGTTCTTTTCTCTAAGAGAAATAGGGACTAAGGAGTTAGAGATCCGTAAGGCACTTAGACTCTCCTGGGAACATATTGCTACCTTCAAAGAAGACCTCTGAGGAAATCTCTGAAATTTTAATTCAAGCAAAATTATAAGCATATTTGCCCTCTGCATGGCTCACATAATACTAATTAGAATTCTCATGTCATGAGTTCAGGAACCACAGAATTCACATAAAACATGTTTATTGTTTTGCATAATGAAGTATGTCAACCTCCATGGAAATTAAAACAACCAATCATCTCTTATCAGCGATACTCAAATGCCATCGCACCTCCACTGAATGTCAGTTCTGTTCAGGGCTGGCACAGATCTGCCTTGCCTTGATCTGACAGCAGGCAGCCACATAGGTTTCAAGGAAGGAGACATGAAAAGGTATCCACTGAGTGAGCTATGGCTCACAACAAACTGGCAATCAAAATGCATGATACGATACAGGATAGAACCAAGGAACTCATCTAAGAAAACAAATAACTATAAACCACACATGAAAAGACTAATTTTCTGTATGAAAGTTTCCCACAGATTGTTTCCAAAGGTATACTTGCTCAGTGGGGTGGAAACTGGGATATTCACTGCCTACCTGTGAAGGTAATTTGTCTTCTGGCATACAAACCAAAAGAGATAACTATTGGTAGGTAACAATATGTAGTTTATAAATATGTTGGCGTGACATTCAGCTCCCAATTGACTGAATGAATAAATACCTATTACAGCGTTTCTTTGGGTCTTGGTTTGGACCAATCAGCTCCTGATTCCAGGAATGGTTTATGGATTCAGGTGAGGCAGGTCAATAAACCACAATCCCTACCCTAATAAAACTAATTTTCTAAGTGAGACACCCTCCCACCACCGCCACCACTACCAACAAAAATACTATAACATTCTAAAGCTCTCTTAAGGAAACAGGTACATATATCACCAATAATAACCTAAATAATTTGTTAAAGCTACCGGTCAAAAACAAAAAATAAAAGTAAAACAAAAAATTGGGTGTAAATAGAAATTTTGGCTAAAACATCAAAGCAATAATGTCTTGTGCCAGAAGAAGCCCTACTTGAAAAAATGATATCTATTAAATGTTGAGGCAGTTATTACCTAAAAATTTTAATCCCTGTTATTCTAAAGTTTCCAAAACACTTTCTTACATATTATCTTTCTTAATGCCCACGTGTCAGGTATTACTTTCTTCATCTTACATGTATAGAATTGAGGGAGTTACAAATAAAGTGATTTGTAAAAGATAACAGAGAAAGGAAACGGTGAAGCTAGGGTTGGATGCAGGTATGTGAAGGCCAGGTACAGGGCTTTTTGCCAATGCACCACAGGATGAGTTGCTTAAGGTCACATAGATGCTTAGCACTGAAGCTGTACCTGGAATCTACATCACGTAATTCCCAGTCCCAGGATGCTTCCACCACAGACATGGTTATTACTTATTGTTTAATACTTAGTAATGTGTTTAAATATAAATTATGCTCTTTTTCAATAATTTTAACATCTTCAAAACATAATTAAGTGGTTAAGAGCTTGAAGTAGGGAATCTCAGATTTGATGCTGAATCCCAGCTCTCTGACACTACCTGGGTAATTTACTTTAACTCTTTGAATCTCAGTTTTCTCATCTGTAAAACAAGATAGTAATGTCTGCCTCACAGGCTGTTTCAAAGACTAAATGAGATATTAAGTGCCATAACATAATCCATGATAATGGTAGATTTCAGATTGAATAGCCATTTAATTAACAATAGCATAGTGACAATTTAGTAGCTCAGATTTCCACAGGTACTCAGAAACACTGTACTTTTCTCAATTGGATCCCATGACCTGTATCCTAAAGAGGTGCTCATACAAGGCTTGCGTCCTATATTATAAGCTGGAGTCTCTGCACAATCTACAGATTCATAACAACACTACCAGAACTGCTATACTAATCTAAAAGATATTTGCCACCTTAATGGAAATTTTTGATGTAAATGCTTTACTGGCTCAAATATAAAGCAAAGATTAACAGTTTTACTTTACTTTGCATACACATATTAATCATTAGCTTTTAAATTATCTGCATATCTGGCAAAAGGAATAAGGGCATAAACACTAGAGTCAGGTTACTTCAATCTAAATCCATTCTCTGCCCCTCAGAAGCTGTGTGATTGTGGGTAATATTATTCATTCACTCATTCATTCATCTATTCATTTATTTAAAATAATTATTGATGATCTATGTGCCAAACATTGCCATTTTTGAGGGGGCATACAGAGTTGAATAAAACAGAAAAGGTCCCTGCTCTCAAGGAGAATACATTTATAGGGTGGAAAGACACAATGTAAGACACAGGTGAAAATAAACAAATAAAATAAAATCAGATTGTGATAAAGGAAATTAAATAAACATGGTCATATGATAGAATGATTTGGAAAAGGGCCATTAGATAAGGTGGTTATTAAAAAAATGTTGGAAGAACATTCTGCTCTGAGCTCAGTTCCCTTCTGATTAGATAGCTGGAAGGGATAACTGACAGTTTTCATTCAGGCATGCAACAGACTCTATTCACAAACATGATGTCTCAGGCAAATGGCTTTGGCTAACTTAAGGAAAAAGCAAATTTATTGCTAGAAAATTAGATAGCTTAAAGAATCAATGAAAACATTGCAAAACTAGGTTCAAACATGGGCAAAAAGCAGTAAAGTCCCTGGGGTCTTGATAGAAGGAACTGCTTGACATCTTTTCAGAGCATTTTCCCATTCTTACATTCACTCCAGTGTGGCCAGGGAGTGATCTAGCTTTGGACACCCAAGCTCACTTTGCCTAGGGTAGGATAGGGCACCTGCATTTAGAATTCCAGAGCATCAGGGGAGTGTCCCTGTCCATTTGGATTGGGGACAAGTAAGCAGAAGATAAGCGAAGGTCTCAATTCCCTCACACTTTAGTAAGATTCAAGATCCAGGGTACATTGGGACTGGAAAACCAGATAAATAATTTAAAAGGTAATGAATCCCCAGTACAATGTAGTACAAATGTTAAGATCTCTTCGCATGCTAACCAATTTTTCTAGGCAGACAGAAACTTGCCCCAGAGCAGTTTAACGATCCCTATTTCCTGATCCACGTGATATTTTACATAGTAATTCAAAAAAATATTCCAAAGTATCTTACAGTAATTTTAATTTATACAGATATGACAATTATCTCTTGAAATTTGCTCATCTGACTTTAGACAATGTGGTTTTTGGCAAGTGCACCCACCTCACCCCTTGAAGTCAATTTCTTTTGTTGTTTGGCCCGTAGTAGGTTCTCAAGCAGAAGCTAGTAATAATAGGATATGGATACAATATTTCCAACTTTTACAATTCTTACTACTCAGTTACTCCAAAAAGGGAAATAGATCTCCACATGTAAAATTTATATTTTAAGCTTTTAATTATGGAAAATTCCAAATATATACAAAAAGTCACTTATCTTCTAAGTAGATTCTAAAATGTTTAAATAAGATATAGTAAGATATCTGTGAATTGGGAGCTAGTAGGGGAAATTGGACATGAGCTGATAACAGTTGAAACTGAGTAATAGGGATAGGCCATTCCATGATGGGATTCTTTCTATTCTTTGCTTTTAATTCCCCACTATGGAATTGGGATAAAAATACTTTGCTTGTGTTGAGATTTTGTGAGAAACAGTCAAGTATATGTAGGTTTTTGTAAACTTTCCAGTACTGCATGAATGTAAGGCACTTTGTTTTCTATAATGATAAAAATTATACTAATGTTCTCTAAATTATATTTTAGCTCCACAATTGTCTTCAATGATATAATTATCTGATTGAGCTATCAAAAAAGTAATTTGTTAAAGGGAAACAAATGATACAGTAGAAGGATCATTAAAATAAATGTATAGAACTTCTTTTTAAGCTTTAAACATATTGATGCCCAGAAGAATTTTGTTTCCCAATCCTGCTTTTGTCCCCAATGAATACTATGAACCTTGGACAGAGTGCCTCACTTTCTAGTTTCACCTGTAAAATGAGGGAAATTAATTACTCTATTTCAGATTATTAAAAAAAAACCTCTTTGAATATTTTCTAGGGGTGTTTATTATGGAGGTCTGCAATTTATCCAGCCCTCTAAGGATCTACTTCGTAATAATGGCAGGCACAAAGTAGGTAAACATGCAAAAGGGAGAAAAAGATAACAAAAACTATAACTAATTGAAAGCTGGACATTAAAGAAAGTTTATCATCATTCATCCAAGGAAATTCTCTGTGGACAAGAAGGTCAGGGATAAGTGCCTAATTGGAATAGTTAGGAGGGAAATAGTTAGAAAACTGACAAAAACTGACCATGCTAGGTGGAACTGAAGAGATTCTCCTATAATACATTCTATTATAAAAAATCTTCCTGGAAGTGGTGGTTCTAATAATGATTTGAAGGATAGGAATCAAAACTAGCAGTATGGAGCAGAGGAGTAATTTGATGGAGAAGTGAAGGCCAGGTATAGTACAATTTCCTGTGTAAGAGACCTTTTGCAGTGGTCTCTTTTGGTAGACAGAAAAAATGTCCAAAGATAAGGACACTGCTTTGTTCATCTCTGAATACCTAATACCTCTTTATACAATTGTCTCAGGATTAGAGTGAATATATGTAAAGGATCTAAGAGGAGGTTTGGAGGAATAGACACATAATAAATGTCCCTCAATTATATTTTAGGGAAAGGTGGTGAGTAAAGATTAGAACAAATGGGTGAAGATCATTTGAAGCAGGAGAATTTAATGTCCAAGTCTAACTGTTTCTAATGCAGTCTCCTAACTGGGACCCCTAGGTCCTCCAATAGAAGGGCAATCTGCCTGAATGCTTGTTTGGACTGAGTTTCTTGGTTTCTCATAAAATATCTGTGTGTCACAGATATTTTCATAGGAATGGATGCGTTGAGACACTTTTGTGGCCAGGTCATCCTCATCTACAACCAAGCAATCTATCCTTGCCACATGTTCCAAGTTCTAGGGCTAGACTCCCTGCTAAATTAAAATGATAGATGGTCCTTCAGAAAAGTCTGAATCAGCAGGTTTAACAGTATATGCATTTGTCTTAGAAGTTTAATAAAAGCCCAGACATATTTAAAAATGGACGTCAGTGAAGAAATTGAAATATTGTCCTGTAAGCATAACTGCATCATTCTTACCATCATAACTTAGATTTGAAAGGTGCCTTTAAATTCTGTGACACCTCAATGTTTATTCCTTCTTAGATTCACAAGCACTCTATAAGGAGATTACTTTGGTTTTTCCCCTACAATGCACTCTCCCATCCAAGTACTAACCAGGCCCGACCCTGCTTAGCTTCCGAGATCAGACGAGATCGGGCGCATTCAGGGTGGTATGGCCGTAGACTACAATGCACTCTAATGAATCAGAGTATGACTTTGAAAATCTGTCCATACCTGAAATATGGATGTAGTTCTTCTACTAAATATGGCATTAATATTACCATTGAAAACAACAATGAACATAGCTACCAGCGTTTCTGAGCATGTACTATGGACCAGACTTTTCATGTGTTATCTAATTTAGTAACTAATGAAGGAGTAATATTAGTCCAATTTTGCATGCACAAAAAAACCCTGAAGCTCAGAGATGTAAAGCCTAAATTTCAAACTCAAGTTTGTTTGACATGGAAACCCCTGTTTTTTCGGCTATCCTCTTCATCTGCAAAGGGGTAAAAAGTTTCAACAACTTACATGTTAACTTCCAACAGGGGAATCACAGATGTGATTATTTGTATTCATAATACCAAATCTTACCTAACTACTAAATGTTTGTCTTATTAAAACCCGTTCTGGGTATTACTAATTCTCAATTATTAATGATATCCCTTTTATTATCAAACACTGTTACTACTAGATATTTTAGTTCAGCATGTGAAAACTCATTATTTATTTATCAAAGATACAATTTAAGCCCTACTTCAAAGATAAAACCTGAGATTGTGCTGACCTAATTGCCAACATTCTTTTTCATCTTCAGAATTTTTCCTGAAAACTCAGTTGATTAATAAGCAAAATAAAAACTTGTGTAATTTTTTCTAGGCATTTAAACTAACCTTCTTAACAAGCCATTTTTAACACTGAAATATTCATGCAGCACTAGTACTTGTAGAAATTAAGTGACGATCCAAAGGGTCATATACAGATAATGGAAGTTGATAGTTTGATCTTTACCTGATAAAAACAGTCAATATGTTGACTCCATGTTTTAGCAGCAACATCCGTAGATTGACTCCAAAATTTGATTGTACTAAGACTGAGGAAATCATCCACTTGCAAGTCAGTTCAAATACACCCCTCCCCCTACACACATGTATACAACTATATATAACACAAATATTTGTTCTTATTTCTATGCAATATTATGGACAGTTTCTTTGCCATTCAGTCTTTTGTATTCTTTTTTTTTTTTTTTTTTTTT
>NW_012141636.1:2143680-2178000 GCF_000956105.1 Propithecus coquereli
GTGCTAGATCACTGTCATTTCTTATGATTGAGTAATATTCCATTGTGAACATATACCAAATTTTGATAATCCACTCATGGATTGACGGGCACTTGCAAGAATGTGGAAACAACCCAAGTCTTTTGTATTCTTATATGTAAAATTAGTTAAAATTGCCAATGGGTAGGAATACTGGACTTGGATTCAGGAGAACTGGCTCTATTGGTGTCTTTCTATGTGATACTTAATCTTTCTGTATCTCAGTTATGACTATGGTGAAATGATTATATTAAAATGTATCCTATTCATTTCACATAATGAGCACTTATATAGTGACAGAACAATAATATGCGATCCTTCCCCTAAACTTGGTATAAAATATTATAATCTAAGGAATGAAATTTAAAATTTAGCTTTTAAATTAAAAGTAAAATTTAGTGAGCAATACTATATACCAGTATTTATGTCAAGCATTTGCATATATTACGTATAACATCTCATTTGTCTTCATAAGAGTCATGTGAGATAGGTACTACCTCCGTTTCTCCATTTTTTAGCTAGACAATCTAAGACTTAGCATAGTTAAGTAACATATTTAACTCTAACCCTACTAAAAATCACTGTAGGTAATGAATCAGAGACACTTAGTTCGAATTCCAGCTCCATCACTTATTAGTTAAATGGCTTTGAGGAAATGTTTAAATTTATCTCAACCTCAGATTACTAATTTTCATAATAAGGATGCTAACATCTACCTTGTGGTATTATTGTAGGTACTAAATGGGGTAAAATGTTTCTAGGCTAGTACCTCATATGTTCAGCAATAAAAATGGTAGTTATCATTATTATTATTACCATTATTTAACAGTAGCAATAGTACAAAAAAATGTCAGTTACTTTCAGACACCTTAGAATTCAGATTGTAAGTGTTTGTCAAGGTGATTTTGGGAACAAGAAGTGTATTAGATATATTTTCAGGACTGGAATGTAAATAGAGAACTGTAGAGCATACTTTACAATCCAATCTCATATATCTTGGCTTAAGTTTCTAAAGAAAGACTGCTAAAAGTTGTGGTAAGCAGACTAATATTCCCTCAAAGATGTCCACATTCCAATCCTTGGATCCTGTAAATACGTTACCTTACATGGCAGAAGTGACTTTGAGATGGGATTAAACTAAGGACCTTGAAGTGGAGTTTTATCCTGGATTATCCAGTTGGGTCTAATTTTATCACAAGAGTCCTTACTAGAGTCAGAAAAGGATGTGTGAGGACAAAATCAGAGTCAAAGAGAAATTTAAAGATGCTATGCTTCTGGCTTTCGAGATAGAGAAAGGAGCCATAAAACAAGGAATACTATAGAAGCTTCCTCTAGAAGGTAGAAAAGGCAAGGAAACTGACTCTGCTTAGAGACTTACAAAGGACCAGAGCCATTAAGACATCTTGATTTTAGCCCAGTAAAACTCATTTTGGATTTCTGACCTCCAAAACTATAAAATAATAAATTTGTGTTCTTTTAAGCCACAAAGCTTGTGGCAATTTATTTCAGTAGCAATATAACACTAATAAAAGAGTGGTGAGCAATAAAGGGTGAATGATGTTGATATATTTGGTATACAAAAAAAGAAATAAAAATTATGGAGATACCTTAAAGAGATACAAGTAGAATTACCATTTGATCCAGCAATCTCATTACTGGGCATCTACCCAAAAGAACAAAAGACACTCTATAATAAAGTCACCTGCACCCAAATGTTTATAGCAGCACAATTCATAATTGCGAAGATGTGGAAACAACCCAAGTGTCCATCAATACATGAATGGATTAATAAAATGTGGTATATGTATACCATGGAGTACTATTCAGCTTTAAGAAATGATGGTGATATAGCACCTCTTGTATTCTCCTGGATAGAGCTGGAACACACTCTACTAAGTGAAGTATCCCAAGATTGTAAAGACAAGCACCACATGTACTCACCATCAAATTGGTATTAACTGATCAACACTTAAGTGCACATATAAGAATAACATCTATTGGATGTCGGGCAGTGGGGAGGGGGGAGGGAGGAGGAGGGGACGGGCATATGCACACACAATGAGTGTGATGCGCACCACCTGGGGGGATGGACACGCTTGAAGCTCAGACTTGGGGGGGGGGCAAGGGCAACATACGTAACCTAAACATCTGTACCCCCATAATATGCCGAAATAAGAAAAAAGATATAACTGGAAAACAAAATTAAAAAAAAAAAAAGAATTTGTTACAACCTCAAGAACTGCCCAGAGGAGATGATATGCCAGCAGATAACTGGCAATTACTCTGCTCCTTCAGCCAATTTGTCCTTAGGGGGGACAGAAAACCATGGGACAAGCACAGCTTAAAGGTATTAGTGGCTAAGGTCATTCTACTTCCTGTGCTCTAATTATTGTTCATTCTGTAATTACATTTTTATTAAAATTTAGCTTCTGAAGTAGACATTTCTATTGAAAAGATGAGCTGACTTGCTAATGAAGTTTTCTTTCCTCTTGGCAGATTCATCCCTCACTGCAGATTAGTTGGCATCAGGTTTCTACATAATCATTCATTTACACATTCAATGGATATTTGTGGAGCCTTTCTTATGTGTCAGGTACAGTGTTACCACAGACACAGAAATAAATCAGATATGGTTCCCACCCTCAATGAGCTTACAGTTTAAGGAGGGAAATAGTCTAAAGATTCATGAACTAACAATTACAGTGCAGAATGGTAAATAAGAAAATAGAAATAAATATAGTGTGCTTTCAAAGTGCCAGGACAGTAGCTAATTCAGATTTGTGGGAATCTGGGAAGGCTCTAAAGAGAAGTAATGAGATTTACTGAGATTTAAAATCTATTAACCAGTTTAACATGAATTAGTACTTTAAACCTGATCACTTCTGGATATACTGAATCAAGCCCCTGCTTTTGTAAAGTTGAGTACTATTAATAGATGCTAATAAATAAAAATTCTGGGTATAGCATCCTTGCTGGAATAGCCTTGACACTCTTAGCTAGAATGTTTTGACATTTTTGCCATATCTTTACATTTAGCTTATTAGATTATTAAATACACACACATATCAAGCACTATAAAATATTCTTAGTGACAATTAAATCTTGACTTTTCTATAGTTCTTTTAATTTAAGGTGAAGAGACTCTCATACTGTGTACTCCAGGAGTCAGTTAATTTTCCACCAAGGAAAGAGGAAGTCAGAAGTCCTTCAACCTTAAAATGTATACTAAGAAACAATGAATTAGTTTAGAGTAATGATTACATATGGAATTTTCACTAACCCTAATTCTCAAATTCAAACTTGATATACATTTTATTAGGAACAACTATATCTCTATGTAACTCTGTTCCAAATAAAAATCATAAGATGTGATTGGGAGAACGTAAAGGTGTTTTAATATTTGGCTGAAAATTTCATAACTTCAGTTTGGTTTGTAAAAATTGTCTCAGAGTTATAAAAGTGAAACTTTATTAGGTAATTCACTTTCTACTCCATGCTTAGCAAACAAAGTGATAATATTGTATTTCTGTAATGGAGAACTAATAATCTATTCTCTATATAGCAGCCAAAAGGGCACTTTTCAAAATACAAATCACATCATTTTATTCCCCTTGAAATCCTCCACTAGTTTCTCATCTCATTCTGAATGAAACCACAAGTCCTTACTGTGGCTTATAATACTCACATGTGTTGCCTGCCCCATCCTTTTATAACTACCACAAAACCTTTCTGACCTCACTTCCTACTGGTTTGACTTGTTAATATGCCATACTGGCCTTTGTGGCTGTTTCTTGAACACAGTAAGCATGGTATAGCCACAGGGCCTTTGCATTAACTGTTATCTTTCAGTGAGAAACTCTCTCCTCAGTATACACATAACTAACTCTCTTATTTCTTTTAGGCTTTTGCTCAAATGGTGTCTTAATAGTAATCTCTTCCTTCACACTTCTCTCTAAAAGACTCTCATTTTCATTCTTCCCACTATCACTTTCCCGTATCATTATCTAATTCTGCTTTTTCCATAGCACTTACCACCATCTGATATTTATATTATATGCTTATTTGTTTATTGTCTACTCCCACTACAATGTAAACTTTGTGAAGACAGGAACTTGTTCTGTTTTATACATCATTGAATCTTTAGTGCCTTCACTGCTACCTAATATAAATCAGATGCTCAATAAATGTTTATTATTAACTGAATGTAGGTATATAGAGTATATGAACTCCTATACATGACTGACAGTTCTACTACCAATATATATATAAATCCTAGAAAAATGCGGAAATAAATATTTTAAATATACAGCTGAGCTAAAACATAAGAATTGGAAATCTCTAAGTGCCAGAAATGTAACAGAAACCGGAAGCCGTTTTATAAACCAACACTAGTATATTGGACTGTATAAACCATGACAATGTAAAACTTGAGTTTTAATGACCACCTGAGGATAGAAGACATGTCATAGATTTGAAACAGTAACCTTGCATAAAGTCTGAATTCTGGAAAGGTGCCCCTTAGATAAAGGGAATTAGAAAATCTATAACCTTATCTTAAGAAACAGCAAGTAAGATAGTCTCTACTTTAAATTAAAATGTCTCTCAAGGAAATCTGAATCCCCAAGCAAGTTCCACCTGTGGTTTCATATTACAAACTTATAGTTCCCATATGGTATGAGAATCTCTTAAGTTGAGGAATTAATGTAAAAATCTGCAGTTCTAAACAAGTGAAACCTTTGGATCGTACGGCAGAAGCAATTATACACCCCTTCCCAAGTGATAGTCCTCAATCCATGGCAAGTGGAATTACTGGTGATAAAACAGTTCCTATCAAAGTTGAATTTACAATAATAAGTTATAAATTACGTGAGAAAATGCTCCACCAGTCGGGAGAGTCAGAACCCACAACAAATGAAATGATTAACATACAAAGCATTTGAAAATAAAAATGTAACAATCTGAAAGAAAGCATAAAATTTATGTTTAAAATGACAAAATGGTGGGTGAATCGACCAGAAGATTTTTTTCACATCTGAAAAGTGAATTAATGATTTAAAAATTATGCAGCATACAAAACAAAGTGAAAAATGTGATGAGATATATGAAAAAGATTGTGATATGGAGGAGAAACCAAATTTATACCTATTCAGAATGAGAGAGAATGAAGAAAAGGTAATATTGAAAGATTGAATGATTGAAAAAGTCAAAATATAGTAAAAAAAAATGAATACTCATATATGAAAAAGCATACCAATTCTAAGCAACAAAAATAAATTCACTCATAGATACCTTTTACTAAAACTGAAAACTACCAAAAACAAAACCTAAAAAACAATCAGAACGTCATAAGAGCTCATTTATTCTTATTATGTTTATCAGACAATAATTAGAAATAGTAAGTTAGAATAAGGTGAAGCTATCAATATATTAAAGAACCATAAATTCCAAAGGTTTGGCTCAAAATTACACTAAATAGATACAAGAACTCAAGACAAAACAGAACAGAACAGAACTACGTAGTTATACTATTAACCAGGTTGTGTGACTTTAAAGAAGTAATGTAGTCTGAGACTCTGTTTTCCCATCTGTAAAACGGGACTAAAAATGATACTAACCTCATACAATTGTGAGGAAGTTTCTAAATGTAGGTAATATACAACTTGTATATTGTATACTCAGTACTTGTATTGAGTACTTTTGAAATGCTAGCTGTTTATGTTATTTACAATTAATTATGACATTTAGCAGTCATTCATTGTAGGAAGACACCATGTTTTATTCATCTTTTATTCTTTATATCCCTACATAATAATAGTAATTTAATTAGTATTGAGTAAATTATTATTAAAGTACAATAATTTATGTTCATAGTATTGATCACAAAAAAAGGTTTTATGTGTGTGTGTCTTCTAAGACTGAAACAGCTAAGTAATCCATTTAGAAAGTTCTCCATCCAATGTGGTAAGCAATTTGCAACACTTTAAAGAGTAAACTTATCAGGATAACTTTTTACATGAAACATCTCCTTTCCTGATATTTGGAATTCGATGGCTAAGGAAGTACAAAGTGGACTCCAGAAGGAGAAAATACATCTGTTTCTCAGAAGATATCCTCTGGATAAAAAAATAGATAATAATAATCTATTAAATAGGTTTAATGGGGAATGGGTGCTAGGAAAGTTATAATTCATTAACAGAGGATTACAGCCCCCAGCTTATAGATTTTTGATATCAACTGTAGAAACATTTTTTTTAAAAATTTGTCTTTTGTAATATTTTATTTTTAAGCTAGAATTTTCTTCTCCTTTCAATTTATTATAGTACTAATCAAATGAAATGAATGAATGAATGTATGAATAATAAAAATGAACACAATCTTTGGAAACCTTCCTTACTCTTAATTCAGTCCAAATGGTAATTTTTCTTTGGACCCAAGACTGAATGAATCTCTCCTTCAGGAACTACTGAAAAGTAATGATAAACATTTATACTTCAGTTTATATCAGAGTTTATATACCTTTTGTCTCTTCAACGGGATCTGAAATAATGCCTGTACTTAGTAGGTTCCAAACAAATCTAAACTGAGGCTTAATTTAATAACTTATATTGATGACTACTGACGTGCTGAATAGTATGCTAATCATCAACAATTTTAGGACCTAAATAATTCACTGCTTATTTGAATGCTAATGTCAATAACAATCTTAAATTATAAAGTAATCGCTGAGGAGTCTCATGGTGCTTCCTGAGTGCTAGATAGTGCCAGAGAACTGTGCTAGTTTTTACATACTCTTCCTCAGTGCTTCTCAAACTTGCCTGATGATAAAAATCATCTGAAGTGTATGTTAAAATGCAGGCTCTCATGCCCGTGCCTCAAGATTCTGACTCAGTAAGTCTAAATGGGCACAGATGTGTCGATTTTTTAAAAATGATCCAACATTGTTATTATAATTAGGTAAAATTTGATACAAGCTATTTTAATTCTCACAACAACATCTAAGGTAGATGAATTTATTGAGACTAATGACAATTAGGTGACATGCTCAAGGTCACATACCTAGCAAATGACAAAGGTAGGGTTCAAACTTAGTTCTACATTCCTCAAAGCCTACGAGTCTACTGCCCCATTTTGCTCTTTTCTCAGCCAATGTAAGCATTATTTGTCTTCGTTTTTACATATGGGCAGCACACCAGGTGACATTTCCAAATGCAACAGGCATTTCTTGGTAAATCCATAAAGACATCTCTACTTGTTCCCTCCCAGTAAAAGTACTTGAGCACCTTTTGTGGCATGATAAGCTTTCTTTAGCTTTCTCCTTGTCCACAGATTTTTTAGTAAGGAATATCAATATTTATCAAGAACTTCTAAGAGTGTAGAGAATATTATGGGCAAAGTAGAGCCAACTGTTAGGATGCAGTACCTTAAAAACAACAGGTTCAAGAGAATCTGAGGAAAATAAAAGGCTACTATAACTCTCTCCTGAGTGCTTTCACTTTATTTACCTTATTTATTTGTTTTTCTTGTCCAATTGTCTCAAAGCTCCTTCAAAGCAAGTGTTGTTTCTCAATCATCTTTGGATTTCTAGGGACTTGGCACAGGGAAACACATAATGAAATCACAATAAATTTGTAGCATGAAAGTATAAAAGAATATATTAATTATATGATCTTAAGCAAATAGCTTAGTCTCCATAAGGTCTCAGTTTCTTTCTTTGAAAGGTTAAAGTAATAATAGTTGGCCACCTATTTCACAGGACTGTTGTACTAATAAAAGGAGGCATGTGAGAGCACCCTGTAAACCACAGGACACTATATGTGAATGTAAGCTGTATGGATTATGTCCCATTTATCATTCCACTCACTTTTCAGTAACTATCACAATGACTGGTCCAATAAATCTTTAACTGCTAACTCTAAGCTTAATTTACTGTGCGTGTGGCAGCATAGTCCTCAATATCACTCAATTTTCACTTCAACTCCATAAAGTAGTTACTGATATTATTGTTTAATAGGTGAAAAAGCAAAGAGAGACCAATGACTTATTCAAGGTAACATACAGTGAGTTGTGAAAAAGATTGGAGTGAGCCATGGGGGTTTTGTTTCAGAGTTCTTGTCCTTAACAATTAATTTGCAGAGCAGAGAGATAGAGCAAAATAGCAGAGTAATACTCTCCAATGATAGTCCCACTGCAGAAACATCAATTTAAACAACTATCCACACATAAAAATACCTTCACAAGAGCTAAGAAAATCATGTGAGAGAACACAGTACCTGGTTGTAGTATAATAATAATAAGAGAAGTATTGAAGAGGTTAGGAAGAACAGTTTTACATTACCTGTGGTACCCTACCACTTCCAACTATAGACAGTGCACCATGAAAAGAGATACTGTCCACTTGGGGGGAAAAGAGGAACATGATCACAGGACACTGCATTGGATGGCAACACTAGACCCACCGCAGTAAACCAAATATATCCCCATGGCCCCCATACTCTAGGCTGGTACCCACAGACTGGACTCTGGACTCACCCTGGTGCTGGATGGGACCACACGGCCCCAAGTTTCAGGCTTGCATGGCTGGCCCACATGACCACTGGGCCAAATTTGGCAGTCATAGGCTCTGGACAGCCTTCAGCAGCAGGCAGCCCTCAGCAGGCCAAGCTTCTGATATGCCCCAATGCTATGATGGTCACATCGGCCCCAGGCTTCTGGCATACCCTAAAGCTGTATCTGCTGCAGAGTTTCCCCAGACAAAGCCATTCTAAAAAGATTGGAATAAGTACCTGCTTCTTCAAAAGCACAGACATCATCATGGAACAATAAAGAAAAAGAACAACTGAGGAAACATGACATTACCAAATGGACAAAATACAGTGCTAGTGACTGACCCTAAAGAAATGGATATACATGAATAGCCTGACAAAGAATTGAAATAATTGCTTTAAAGAAGCTCAATGGACATCAAGAAAATATAGAGAAACAATGAAATTCAAAGAAATAAGGAAAATAAAAAGTGACCAGAATGGAAAATTTAACAGAGAGATAAAAATAATTTAAAAAAATCAAACAGAAATTCTGGAGCTTAAAAATATAATGAACATAATTAAAAAGGCAATAGAGAGCATCAACAACAGAATTGATCAAGCAGAAGAAAGAACCTGTGAATTCCAAGACAGGTTATTTCTCAGAAGAGAATACAGAATGAAAAAGAATGAGGAATGCTTATGGGATTTGTCAGATGGCATCAAAAGAGCTAATGTTTGAATCATAGGAGTTTAAAAAGGAGAAGAGAAAGATAAAAGGTTATAAAGCTTATTTAAAGAACTAGTGGTAGAAAACTTTCCAAACCCGGAGAAAGATGTAAATATCCAGGTTCAGGAAGGTCAAAAGTCACCAATTAGATTTAATCCAACAAGACTAACCCCAAACATAATTAAACTGCCAAAAATAAAAAATGAGACAGAATTCTGAAAGCAACAAGAGAAAAGAAACAAATAACATATCAGGAGGTTCCATATAGCTAGTAGCAGACTTTCAGCAGAAACTTTACAGACTAAGAGAGTGGGATGATATATTCAAAGTGCCCAAAAGGGGAAAAATTGCCAAGAAAGAACACTACGCTCAGCAAAACTGCCTTTCAGAGGTGGAGAAGAGATAAAAGACTTTCCCAAACAAGCAAAAGCTGATGGACTTTATCATCACCAGATCTGTCTTCCAGAAATGCTAAAGGGAGTTATTTAAGTTGAAAGAAAAGGATGCTAATTAGTAATATGCATCTTAAAGTATAAAACTCCCTGGTAAAACCAAGTAGGTGGTCAAATTCAGAATACTCTAATACTGTATTGGTAGTGTTTTAATCACTTATATCTCCAGCATGAATTTTAAAAGACAAAACTTTTAAAAGTAACAGCTACAATAATTTGTTAAGAAATAAGCTATATAAAATACGTAAATTGTGGCATCAAAAATTCAAAATGTTGAGGGGGAATGGAGTAAAAGTGTAGAGTTTCTTTTTTGTTTATTTACAATCAAAGGTAAGTAGTTATCATTTAAAAATAATCTTTTAGGCCGGGCACGGTGTCTCACGCCTGTAATCCTAGCACTCTGGGAGGCCGAGGCGGGCGGATCGTTCTGAGCTCAGGAGTTCGAGACCAGCCTGAGCAAGAGAGAGGCCCCGTCTCTACCAAAAAATGGAAAGAAATTAATTGGACAGCTAAAAATATACGTAGAAAAAATTAGCCAGGCATGGTGGCGTGTGCCTTTGGTCCCAGCTACTCGGGAGCCTGAGACAGTAGGATTGCTTGAGCCCAGGAGTTTGAGGTTGCTGTGAGCTAGGGTGACGCCACAGCACTTGCCCCAGGCAAGAGAGTGAGACTCTGTCTCAAAAAAAAAATAATCTTTTATAATGATAAGATTTTTTATAAGTCTCATGGTACCTACAAAGCAAAAACTTATACTAGATACACAAAAAATAAATAAAAAAAGGAATCAAAACATACCACTGGAGAATCACTTAGCCACAAAGCAAGATAGCAAGAGAGGAAGAAAGGACCTACAAAACAATGACAAAATGACAATAGCAGGTCCTTACCTATTAGTAATTACATTGAATTTAAATGGATTAAATTCTCCAACCAAAATATATAGAGAATGGCTGAATAGGTGAAAAAACAAGACCCAACTACTACATATTGCCTACAAAAGACTCACTTTCACTGTAAGGACACACATAGAGTAAATAAAAGTGAAGAGAGTAAAAAAAGATATTTCATATAAATGAAAAATAAAAGAAAGCAAGCAGGAGGAGCTATACTTATATCAAATAAAATAGACTTAATTCAAAACCTGTAAAAAGACACAAAGAATGTCATGATATAATGCTAAAGGGATCAATACACCAAGTGGGTATAACAATTATAAATATATATGCATCCAACATCCGAGGACCTAAATATATAAAGTAAATATTAATAGATCTGCAAGGAGAGATAGACTGTAATACAATAATAGTAGAAGACATTAACACCCCACTTTCAACAATGGACAGATCATCCAGACAAAAAATCTACAGTGTAGAACTTAAATTCTAAATCAAATGGATCTAACAGACATATACAGAACATTCCACCCAACAGCTGCAGAAAACACATGATTTTCAACTGTACATGCTCTAGGATAGATCATGTAGTAGGCAACAAAACAAGACTTAACCCACTGAAGAAGATTTAAATCATATCAATTATCTTTTCCAACCACAATGATACGAAACTCAACTAAGGAAAAAAGAGAAGACTCAAATAAAATCAGAGATGAAACAGTGACATTAAAATTTATAGTGCAGAAATACGAAGGCTCATAAGAGACTATTATGAACAATTATATGCAAACAAGATAAATTCCTAGACAAATATACCTTACTGAGAATAAAACATGAAGAAAGAGAAAATCTGAACAGACCAATAACAAGTAAGGAGATTTCATCAGTCATAAAGTCTTCCATGAAAGAAAAGCTCAGGACCTGATGGCTTCACTGCTGAATTCTGTCAAACATTTAAGAAGAACTAATACCAATTCTTCTCAAAATCTTCTAAAAAATTGAAGAGGAGGGAATCATTTCAAATTCATTTTATGAGGCCAGCATTGTCCTGACACCAAAGCCAGAAAAGGAACTATAAAAAAGAAAATACAGAGCAATATTCCTGATGAAAATATTCCTGATGAACATAGACACAATAATCTTCAATATAACACTAGCAAACTGAATTCAACAACATATTACAAAGATCATTCACCATGATCAAGCAGTCTCGCTCATGGTATTGATCACTGTGATCAAACCCAAAAACTATAAAACTGCTACAAGAAAACCTAGGGGAAAAGCTCTACAACATTGGTCTGAACAATGACTTTTGTATATGACCCCCAAAAACACAGTTAACAAAAACAAAAATAGATAAGTGAGATTACATCAAACTAAAAAGCTTCAGCACAGCAAAAGAAACACTTGGTAGAGTGAAGAGACAACCCACCAAATAAGAAAAAATGTTTCTAAACTATAAATCTAATAAAGCATTGATATTCAAAATGTATAAGGAACTTAAACAACTCAATAGAACAAAACCAAATTACCCAATTAAAAAATGAGCAAAGGCCTTGAATAGACATTTCTCAAAAGAAGACATAAATGGCCAAGAGGTATATGAAAAAATACTCAACATCACTAATCATAAGGGAAATGAAAATTAAAACCACAATGAGATATCACCTCATACTTATTAAAATGGCTACTATCAAAAAGACAAAAGATATCAAGTGCTTATAGGGTTATAGAGAAAGGGGAACCCCTATTTAGGGTATTTACATTTATTGTTGGGAATATAAATTGATACAACCATTAAGAAAAACAGTATAGAGATTCCTCAAAAAATTAAAAATAGATCTACCATATGATCCAGCAAATATACCAACTACTGGGTGTATATCTGGAATAAACTAAATCAGTATGTTGAAAAGATATCTGCACTCCCATGTTTATTGCAGCATTATTCACAATAGCCAAGATATGAAATCAACTTGTGTCCATTGACAGATGAATGGATAAAGAAAATGTGGTATATGTACACAATGAAATACTATTTGACCATAAAAAAGAAGAAAATCCTATCATTTACAACAATATAGATGAAACTGAAAGACATTTTGTTACATGAAATAAGCCAAGCACAGAAAGAAAATAAGGCATGACATCCCTTACATAAGGAATCTAAAAAATTTGATCTCATAGAAGTAGAGAGTAGAATGGTGGTTACCAGGGGCTGGGATGGTCGAGGGGAGAGGTTGTTGGGGAGATATTGGTCAAAGGACACAAAATTTCAGTTAGATAGGAGGAATAAATTCAAGAGATCAATTGTATGACATAATGACAAATTAACAATGTATCGCATTCTTGAAAAATGCTAAGAGAGTGGATGTAGAGTGTTCTCACCACAAAGACAATAACTATGTGAGGTATTGCATATGTTAATTAACTACAATTAGTCAGTCCATAATATATATTTACTTCAAAACAATATGTTGTACACAGTGAACACATAAAATCTTAACTGTCAATTAAAAAAAAATAATGTGCAAGACAGAGCTGTGATAGACAGTGGGACTAAAAGAGAGGAGGAGGAAGGCGAAGAAAATACATGGGATAATAATTCAGCTTATGAATGTTAATAGACAAGCAATATCGAGAAAATGTCCAATAATCTTCCTAGGCACAAAATATATTTAAACCCAAAATGTTTTCTTCAAAATAAACATTACTCAGGGCCTCAATATATTCTCCTTAAGAAGACAAAAAGCAAACAAACTCCATAATCAATTCCTCCAACAAATCTCACTGCCAAAATATGATGAGTGTGTTGAAAGTTCTTGAAACTGTCAGCATCTGCTTTGCTTGGGCCCATCTCATCTGATCATTTATTTGACAGAGGAACAGCTACAGCTTTTGCAGTTTTCCTTAAATTGCTGAGAATTTTTTCCCCCAATTAAATCACCCAGTGACAGCAGCAATTCTATTAGGCTGCTTTCTTAACTCAGTCAGAAGGCAGAAAGATAACAAGCTAGGGCTTGCAACAACGTAAATCATGTTAAGAACCATCACTCAGTGGCTCCAAATCCAAACCAAAGATATGAAATATAGGATGACATTGGATGGTAAAATGAAAAATACCAACCATGCTTCTCTGAGACTCAAACATTAACACTCAGCCACATTTTATATAACAGTCTGCTCAGAGGATTAGTAAAACAGAGGCTGTAAAACCTGGAAATCCTCCTACCCACATTAAGCTAATTGAGTTGGAGACATCCAATTCATCATATTTGCAGCCTGATTTATAAGCAACTCACCCTGCCCTGGAGCAGAAAATGAAATGTTATGAGCTAGCTATTCTTAAAATTTCAAACCCAGCAACTCTGAACCTGTCAATATCTTAATGGTACAGAGAAAAGAAGAAGAACTCAAGTGCACTTCTGTGACCCTGATGGAAAAAAAAATATCCAGTGCACATTTTATGATTGATATTTCAATGAAGAGTCTAGCCACATATTGAAAACCCTCTGTACCGGAATTCTGTGGAAAATGCATCATCGTTTTAGCAAGTTGATGGAGTAATTTGAAATCAGCTCTTTGCTAGGTTGTAACTTCCTTCCATTCAGCATAAAGAAAACAATCTTCTGACAGTTAAAACTCAAACTCAGAGAGGCAATATATCATCGCTCTTGTCTTGAATAGCTGGTAAAATTGTATGCCACTAACTAATAAACATAGAAAATTGCCTTACAAGAATACATCAAAAATAGTGATGGAGATAGTATCAGAAGCAAAAGTTCTGTATTTAAAACACTCTCCTGAAGCGAATGCACCCTCAAGGGGAACCTGTTGATCTTTGCTGCTTAGGGCTGCAGTGAAATCAGGCATGCCTCTCATGGACACAATGGATTGAGAGATCTCCTCCAATTTTTTCTTGAAATTTACAAAAGATTCTTCTCAAGAAGGACAATCATTTCCTAACCAGGCAGAAACAATGAGGCAGAGAAATGAAAATCATAGATTCTCAGAGATGAAAAGGAGCTTGAAATTCATTCTATCCAGAAATTCTTAATCTCAAGTCTGTGGTCCCCAGGGAATCCTTAAATGGGTTTCAAGTAATCCACACAATTTCTGAAGTTTTATACAATATTTGTGTGGGTATATATATTATTTTTTTCTCCTGGGAAAAGGGCTCATGGCTTTCATCAATTCCTTAAAGGGTCTCATGACTTCAAGATGGTTACAAACACTGTTCAACATCCCATCTCATATCTACAATATCTCATTGAGGATTTTCTAGCTTCTGTTTGAATGCTTCCAATGACAGGAAGTTCACTACCTTATGAGGCAGTCCATTCTATCTTTGAACAGTTCTATTTAATTTTTTTTTTTTAAACTTATGTGGACTGTGTTTTTCTCCTCATTGTTTATATTAAAGTTCTTTTTTTATTATTTCAGAATATTATAGGGGTACAAATGCTTTGGTTACATATATTGCCTTTACATAGCCTGAGTCAGAGCTATAAGAGCATGCCCATCCCCCAGACAGTACGCACCTCACCCGTTAGGTGTGAATTCACTCCATCCACTCCTCCCTCCACAACCTGCCTAACACCCGATGAATGTTACTGTCATATGTGATCTACACTAAAGTTCTTGGTGTCTACAAAAAGTGTATAGAACAGTCCCTTGTTTTACACAATTTGAAGGCAAGAGCTATCATGTCCTTGTGAGCTGAGTACATTCTCCAAGGACATCACTCACGCTTTGATGTTCCCATTTGACATGGTTTTAATTCCCTTACCAGCCTATTTTCTCCTCTCTAGAAGAACTTCAATTTGTTTCCATTCTCGCTGAAATATGCTTCTCAGATCCTAATGTTACACTCTAGAGTAGTGCAGAATTGTCATCTTTTTGTTCTTGGTATGACAATTCCATTAATGTAGCCTAAAATCACATTGATGTTTTTTGAGAGTCTCACACTGACAACTCCTTGAACTCACTATGCTGAACACCACCCACCCCCAGCCGCTTTTTCTTTTCATGTGTTGTTCTTACATTCCCCATGGACCATTCTAAAAAGTGGGAATGAGAAAAAGAATTAAAGGGAAAATGGAGGCTAGAGAAATAGGAAGTAGAGGTGGAGGTAGCCGCGGGGATCTGGGTGTGGGGGAAAGGGTGCTTTAACCATAGGTAGTAGAATTCAAGCTGACAAACAACAACCTCCTTAATATTAATAACTGCCCTAAATGTATTTATTATTACCCTCAGTACACAAATGTGAAAACTAGGTTCAGGGGAGTTCAGTTATTTCCCAAATGGTGCACCTCTGATACCAAGCCTAGCTCTTAACCCCTACACTGCTCTGGTAAAGTATCCCTTCAGGGAAATAATAGCATTGCCTCCGTGTAGATTGGTCTTTGAGATGTGAATCCTTTACATTTTTTTTTAACAAAATGATCTCATAAGTCTCACCAGTGCTTGCATAAATACACAAATGGACATCAGAGTTAAATAATGATGAAGCAGATGCTGTTCTTACTGAATCAAACTGATGCACACAATTTAGTTGGAGAGATTTGGAATGAGGGAGATGTTTGTCTAGTGTCAACAACCTGGATCTGGCTCTTTAACAAAGCTGAAAATTAGCATAAACAAATAAAACACCAGTGATGACAATTTTCAGCAACATCCCCTAGAAACTGGAATAAGCAAACCTCTGTGACCTGCTGAGTAGAGCACATCTGCTCTCTACTGTTTTTTTGAAACAGAGAAATAAACTCAGGTCTGGGCCTCTAGGACCCAGTTTCCTGTGTGTGTGGCTGCTCTGGGGAAGTCTTATAACCACTCTGATTCTCAGTTTCTTCATGTGTAAAATAAAGTGGTTAGAATATAGTATTTCAAATGCCCCTGCTGAGTTCTAAGTTCTGTGATTCTATGAGAGTTGCCTTTGGAAACCAGGTCATCTGACTTTTTAAGGAATTTATTGCTGAATTTAAAAGCACCCTGCCTAGGTCCATGTAACACATGATCTAAATTATAGCAAGGTATCATGTTGTTTCAGAAGGGACTCCCTTTTCAAATTTATATAAATATGTTGAAGGGGTAGTGGCAGCTCTGCTTTAATTGTTCATAACAGAGGAAAAAAACCCTATTTTTAGAAATGCTGTTTTTAAATGTTTTATGTTGCTTGTTTATAATTAAAAGCTGGTAATATAAATGTCTTATAGTTCATTGAGAAAACAAATCATCACTAAAAACAATCTTAAATTAAATTCCTTCACATATAATAGGAGGTGAAACCAGAAAATCTCTAGAGCACCAGTCCTGACATTCAGTTACTATAATTTCAAGCTGATTTTTACCAGTCGCCCATTACTTCTATATGTGCCCTGTTGCTTAAAGGCTCTTAACATGTGTGTGTTGACGCAGGGGCAGGGGGGTTATTCTCCACTACGTAAAGGGACTTCAATAAGTGCCCCTTGAATGCATTTTAAGTTAACTTACCGGTGACCCCAAATTGGCCACAAGCTTTATAACACACTCAATGTCCTGCCAATTCAAAAGGAACAAATCAGCTGCCTTTAGAGTGATTTTGGTGAGTCAGCTGGCCTGGGGGAATACATCCCGGTTGCTTCATTGGAGTTAAGTCTGATTGTTACAAACTGGCAATTCCTCTGTGAGTTGGAGAAAATCAGCTCAACTTTCTCTACTATGTTTTCTTATACAACATTCTCTCTTAAATAACCTTTATGAGGTTTCCTTTGTATATACCTACAGAGAAATTTAAAAATTGCCTTTTGGAACACATTTCGTACTTATTAAATAAGGTTAAATAAGCCCTTTGTTGTATAACTTCTGCTCATTAAATGATTTTGTACATCTTTATTTCCCTAATAGAATTTAAGTTCTTCATACAGAGAAGGTTTATCTCTTACTTTTTTTATTATCTCTCTTGGTGTTTACATAATTCTGGTAACGCACGTGGCAATCGTCCAATAAATATTGCAGCATCATGGAGTTCAACACAGTGGTTCTCCAAAGTTAGCGTATAACATAGTCACCAGCAGAGGCAATAAAAAATACAGAGCCCCTGGCTGGGTAAAGTAGGATGGGGCTGGGCCTCTGCATGATTCTGATACACACCAAAGTTTTAGAACCAATGGTTTAAATAGCTTAATTGGTAGTAATGGCAGCCACAACAGACACTGCAAAGAGAAAATACCAGTAGTTAATACTATAAAGAATTCAAGTTCAGGCTCGGCCGCTTTTGGCCAATGTGTTTTGGGGGAATCATTTAACTTCTCTGGGCCTAATGTTTTCTTCCCAATCCCGTCTCCATCATTTGTGATATGGAGAAGTTGGACTAGATCCATGGCTTCTTAACTTTCTTGACCTTGATCACAGTAAGAAATACATTTTACATTGTGAGCCCATACACACCCACACACCCACACTAAACTGAAACAAAGGTTTCTACTTGTGATGCATTGTATTTTCTATTCTATGCTTTTGTTTTATTATAAAATTAGCAATTGGGCCGGGCGCGGTGGCTCACGCCTGTAATCCTAGCACTCTGGGAGGCCGAGGCGGGCGGATCGTTCTGAGCTCAGGAGTTCGAGACTAGCCTGAGCAAGAGTGAGACCCCATCTCTACCAAAAATAGAAAGAAATTAATTGGACAGCTAAAAATATATACAGAAAAAATTAGCCGGGCATGGTGGCGCATGCCTGTAGTCCCAGCTACTCGGGAGGCTGAGACAGTAGGATTGCTTGAGCCCAGGAGTTTGAGGTTGCTGTGAGCTAGGCTGAGGCCACGGCACTCGCCCCAGGCAAGAGAGTGAGACTCTGTCTCAAAAAAAAAAAAAAAAAAGTTAGCAATTGCATTTATTTCACATCTACTAATGGGTCAGTTACAGCTTGAAAAGCCCGGATTTAATGATTTCTGTTGTGCTCTTCTGTCTTAAAATTGTATGATTTTCATTTGCTAGTGAATAATATAACTGAGACTAAGAGTAAGAGGTCTGACATCAGACTAGCTGAACTCATATTCTAGATAGACCAAGCACTAATTGTGTGACCTTAGAAAAACGTTTTTAAGTTTTATAACTTTCATTATACCCATTTTCCTCATCCAGAAAGTGGGAATAATAAGAAAACCTATCTCATAGGGCTGTTGAGTGGAATACCCCAATGATATACAGTATTTAGAATAGTTTCCAGAATATACTAGGAATTCAATAAATACAACATTATCATTATTATTATTATTCTCCTAAACAGCCTGTAGACAGAAAGCTCAATGAACAAATATCAACACAGAGAAAGAAAAACTCATGAAATTAAATTTTAGACCTTAGCAGCTGCCTCATAACTCCTCCCCCTAGGAACTTAGTAGTTTTGTTGAACAAATATACATTTTGTTGTTGTTGTTGAGACAGAGTCTCACTCTGTTGCTCGGGCTAGAGTGCTGTGGCATCAGCCTAGCTCACAGCAACCTCAAACTCCTGGGCTCAAGCAATCCTTCTGCTTCAACCTCCTGAGTAGCCGGGACTACAGACATGCACCACCATGCCTGGCTAATTTTTTTCTATATATTTTTTTAGTTGTCCAGCTAATTTCTTTCTATTTTTAGTACAGACGAGGTCTCACTCTTGCTCAGGCTGGTCTCGAATTCTTGAGCTCAAACTATCCTCTGGCCTCAGCCTCCCAGAGTGCTAGGATTACAAGTGTGAGCCACCGTGCCCAGCCACAAATATACTTGTTGATACAATCAAAACCACCTTGTCAAAAAAAAAAAAAAATCACCTTGTCAAAGAGAACCCCAGGTTAACATATACCTGATTTCAACAACAAAATTATACCATATGTAATGGTGCTAGAAGGATCCCTTACGGTTTATAGAAATAGGATTGTATCTGTATTCAGAATTAGTTTATAAATACAGTTCTAGACATAGAATAAAAACTGGTTCCATTTTCATGGGCTAATAATATTCTCTAAACTTTTAGTATGGTTAATATGTGAATTCACCATTTGTTAAATATCTCTATTTTTTACCCAAATATTACTAGATATCATCTTGTTACTATGAAGTAATGCTTTCTAATTTTTAAAGTAATAATTTTTAAATGAACATACCAGGAATTACATACCTAAATTAATGTTTCCCTTCAAGTGGTCATCTTGAAAGATTATACATATGTTCTAATATCTTCTATAACTAGCCAAATAGGAAAGTTCACTTCATATTTTAGTAATTCTTGTTTGGACCACTCAAAATCTGGCTTATGCCCCTAACTCATTTGCTACACTTTATTTGAACTAGCCAAAGTGATATTCACTTTCATAAGAGAGATAACAATTTTGCTAATATACTTCGGCTTAGCTGAAATGGGAATATTCAGTAACTAAAATCCTTCTCTCAAAGACAGTAAGGATAAGAATTTGATAAGAATAGCCAATCTTTGATGAGAGCTCAGAGTTCATTAATCTTAAATTCATATTTGCTCCATACACATAAATTTTCTATTTTTTAAGTGAAAATAATTGCTATCTATTTAGCACCTACTAGGTGTCAAATGTTATTCTAAAGACTTTCCATGTATTATATATCAAGTAATTCTTACAGCAATCCCATAAATTCCATACTGTTATTTCCAAGAGGGGAGAAGTTAACAGACTTGCTAATAGACACAGCTAGAAAGCAACAGAACCACAGTGTAAAGACAAGTGAGTCTGATTCTAAAGCCCATTTGCTTTTCACTCTATGCTATTATATTTCTGGATTAGCTGGGAAAAAGTTAAAAATTCTACATCACAATGAATGTCAATACTTATTTACTAATCTACTATGTAAAGTTTGGAATAACTTCTATATATCTTTGCTAAGAAAAAATAATTAAAATTATGTTCACTAAAATGTTACAATTCCAGACTTTTTTAAATAGAAGAGGGATATAAGAGTTATATATCATTTTAGGGCACCAATAACAATAGCATCATTAACAACAGTAATAATATGTGCCTTTTATTGATAGACAATCTCTGTGAGCTTTAGTACATTATTTCTAATTGTTACAGAAAATCTTGGCAGTAGTGAGATCTTAGTCTTGAAAGAATCTCTGTTCATATATGAGTTAACTCTTTAGAAATATCTATAGCTATAAATAACCATTAATGACACATTTATAATTTTTATAAATACTCCTTGTTTTTAAATCTTCTTATGACTTTAATATATATAAAAACCGAATATGTCTTAGAAAAATTTCATTACTATTAGTTATTACTATACATATGAAAAAAGTAGGAAATTTGGATTCCATTCCACAAACTCATCTTTCAAAACCATGACAGAAACTCATTAACCCTTTATGGGCTTAGTTCTAGAGAGAATTCTTAAATTGTGAAATGTTGCTGTGGTTACTATGCTTAACATCCTCTTCCTCCCTCTTTCCAATATCTGGTCTAAATAGCCAGAATTATTTGGGTTATGGTGTTTGTATCCTTTCCAAATAAAGATAATTGCAGTAAGAAATGTTTTATTTGCCTAGAATTTTGATCAGGAGCTTTTGTGCCTCAATTCAGTATGCGTCTGTCACGGCCATGTTTCACTCAACCATTTCCTCTCGCCATGGACTAGGCCTGAAACGAATGCATTATTCACAAGCATGCAAATCTCTGCCAAACCCCTCTTATGTTTTTATTAACTAAGAGCTTCTCAGTTTAGGTCTCACAAATCTGTTTCTTTCCCAAGACTAGTGCTTCCAGGATCATCAGCTCAGCTACTTCCACCATCTAGTGGCAAGAAATAGAAATGAACGGATTTTACATTTCTGAAGATACTAATTTTCTAAAATAGCAAGAATCGGCATAGTTTTCTAATTAGTGGAACTACCAAAAACAGTATGTCGAGAAAGGGAAATATAAACATTTTTTTTTCAGTTTGTGATCAGGACCTCGTGACAATTGGGGTCAAATGTAGCTCATAAGCTATTTCTTTTCTCTTTTCTTTTTTTTAAAAAAATACTGATCAAGTAACAAGTATTTAAAAAGCATGTACTGTTTGTTCAGCACAATCTTAGGCATTTTGGAGGAGCTACACATTCTTGTGTGCATAAGATATAATTCCATTTTATTAGAATTGTATACCTCAGTCAAGAAAATAGAAACATTAAACTACTAAGGGCTAAATGTGGTAAATTTCTCACTGCTTCACGGTCTCCTCAGTAGGTCTCTCCGTCTAAACAAAGCCCCTAAAGGTGGCAGTGGCTCCTGTGTTTCAGTCCTCAGTGTTCTCATCCCCTTTCCTGAGCAATCCCACCCATACTCACAGCTCCAGCTATGTTGAAAACTTCCAGGTTTCCATTTTCTCAATCAGATCTCTCTAAATTCTCAGATTGTTATTTCAAACTGCCTCTTAAACACTTCTACCTGGGTATAACATAAATATCTCAAACAATTATTCAAAGCTAAACTCAGAATCTCTCCCCACCATCACCCCTACCACTGCCACTCTAAAACTGGCCCTTCCTCTGGCATTCATGATTTCATTTTATAATATATCCTCCACCGAATGGGCAAATGAAAAATTTGTAAATTAATCTTTCTTTCTCTCTCCTCTACTTTCCATACTTAACAGGTCTCAAAGTCCTGGTGATATCACTTCCTGAATAAACTCTCTAGTCTCCCCCTCCCTTCATCCCCACTGTCTCTGCTTTATATCAGAGCTTGTATTTTACCTGATGCCCTTGATTCTGATATCACCCTTTCCAAGTTTTTCTTCCACTGTACTATTATTCATGACATGAATAATAGTCTAATTTGCAAATTGGGTCATGTCATTCTCCTTTTTAAATTTTGTAGTCATTCCTCATTACCTATAAGGCAAAGTCCAATCTCTGCATAAGGTCCTTCATTACCTTTTCCCATCCATCTCCTTTGCTTTATGGCATGTTTTGGGCCCACCTCATTCCCCTTTCCTTAAGCTTTATATTCTATCCCAGTGCCCTACTCAACTACTTGCAATTCCCAGAGCTTTTCCATTTTGTAACACAACTGCTGGAGTCTGGGGCAACCTTGACCTTTCCCTCTTATCTCCTACTTCCTTCAAGTAAAAAAAAAAAAAAAAAAAAATGATCTCCTCTATACTATTTTCTCTGACCACATCTCTAGCCTCAGAGAAAATTAAAGTTTCCCTAGGTCTTGAAAGAGCTTACCTTTTCTTTGCTACTTTCTTTATTGCATACCATATGATATATATTATATGTATATGTCTCCAAACTTGTGAATCTAACTATAACATATAAGCAACTTGAAAACACATTCCTCTTTGTATCTTTAGGGAATAACATAGAGCCCAGCATACAGTAGGCGGTGAAATGCATTTTATGGAACAAATATTATAAATGAATTAATGAATGAATCAATTAGTTAATACGTGTGAGAGATTTTAATATTAAATTTAACTGTGTCTCAGAAATGCTAGATGATTATTCCAAGGTTATCCAGGCAGAAACTGTAGAGTCAGGATTCAAATGTATATTTGTTTGGTTCCAAAATCCATGTTATTTTATAATAACCACACTACTTTCTGCCCGGAACCAATGAAAATCTGGACTAGGATGGTAGCTGTGGACATGAAGAAGACGGTGAGAACACCAAGACATTTAAAAACAAAGATAGAAGAGATTAACGTGAAAAAAATTCCGGAATTCCAAATTTTCCAGCTTAGAATATTAGAATAATATGGATACATACCATACCTAATAACAAAATATCAATAGCAATTAGGATAGCTATCATTTTTTTTTTATATTTCTTATGTGTCAAGCTCCAACCTAAGAGCTTATATAAATTATTCTCACTTAAACTTTACGAAAGCATATAAGTAGATGCCATTATTTTAAAATAATTCACTGAGGCCTACAGCAGTTAAATAACTTGAGCAAGTTCACACAGCTAGTAAGTGGAGGACTTGGTATTTGTATCTGGTTGAGTCTGATTCTGGGACCAGAATGAACCTTTATGCTGTACTTTTCTATGCCACAGTCCATGTCTGTCACAGTATTTCCCAAAGTATATGTGCCCAGCAAAAACATAATTTTGTTCAGAAGAAAGGTTTCCATGACCAAATATGTTTGTGAAATACTTTGTACTAACCATGTTCCTCCCATCTTAGAGATTTATATTACATATTATAATATTAACAGTTCTGAGAAATCCTTCAATTAGTCAATGGATTTAACTTCCCAAATGTGTTTAAACATTCATCCCTTTATCTTCCTTAAATTATGACAAAAATCCTACCAAATATACTTTGGGAAATGCTAGTCTAGTTACCTTGTAGATTCTAAGATAAAAGGGAGTAAAAAGAAAAACAAAACAAAACAAAAATAAGATGTGGTCCAGTTCATGGAAGCTTACACATTTATTAAGAGCAAGAAAAATGGCATATCTACAAGAAAAGACATTATACAACAGGCTCCCTGATTTGTGGTTTTGCTTTCCATGGTTTCAGTTACCTGAGGTCAACCACAGTCCCAAAATAGGTGCGTACAGTACAAGATATTTTGAGAGAGAGACACAGCACATTCACATAACTTTTAGTATAGTATGTTGTTATAATTGTTATATTTTATTATTAGTTATTGTTGTTGATCTCTTACTGTGCCTAATTTATAGGTTAAACTTTATCACGTGTATGTATAGGAAAAAATGCTGTATATATAGGGTTTGGTACTTCTACCGTTTCAGGCATCCACTGGGGGATCTTGGAACATATACCCCACAGATAAGGGGGGACTAATGTATAGTTCAACAAAAATGATTTAGAACAGTAGAACAGGCATATTTAAAAATGCTAACTATATGGGACACACAAACTCCATGTGACATAGAATGTTATGACCAGTTGGAGTTGGGCTGAAGTTAATAGGAAAGGCTTCATGTAGGAAGAGGGTTTATTGTACCTGTATTATTGACTAAAACATACTTTCCTATGATCAGGCTCCAGCAACTCTAGTAAGAAAATAGTGGAACAAAATACACATCGTTATCCTTCTGTCTGCAGTTCTATATATCGGCTTCCTCAAGCTTGAGCTCTCCTCCATAATTTCCCAAGCTTGCACTGCCTACAGATTCTCCACTGTTTTCCATATATACTCAACAAATGCCCAGTTGCCAGTCTCATTGGAGATAGGAGATATCCCATTGTGGTTTTGATTTGCATTTCCCTGATGATTAGAGATGTTGAGAATTTTTTCATATGTTTCTTGGCCATTATTCTGTCTTCTTTTGCAAAGTTTCTGTTCATATCCTTTGCCCACTTTTTGATAGGGCTGTTTGATTTTTTCTTGCTGATTTTTCTGAGTTCTAAATAGATTCTGGTTATTAGCCCTCTGTCGGATTTGTAGCACACGAAAATTTTCTCCCATTCTGTGGGATGCCTGTTTGCTCTTGTGACAGTTTCTTTGGCCATGCAGAAGCTTTTAAATTTGATCAGGTCCCATTTATTTATTTTGGTTGTTGCTGTGATTGCCTTTGGGGTCTTCTTCATAAATTCTTTGCCTAGGCCAATGTCTAGAAGCATATTTCCAACATCTTCCTCTAGAATTCTAATAGTTTCACTACTTAGGTTTAGATCTGTGACCCAGCGTGAGTTGATTTTTGTGAAGGGTGAAAGGTGTGGATCCTGCTTCAGTCTTCTACATGTGGCTATCCAGTTTTCCCAGCACCATTTATTGAATAAAGATTCTTTTCCCCAGTATATGTTTCTGTCTGCTTTGTCAAAGATTAGATGGCTATATGAGGATGGTTTTATATCTGGGTTCTCAGTTCTGTTCCACTGGTCAATGGCTCTGTTTTTGTGCCAGTACCAAGCTGATTTTAATATTACAGCTTTGTAATAGAGTTTGAAGTCTGGTAGATTGATGCCTCCCATTTTGTTTTTATTACCTAGAATTGTTTTTGCTATGCGGGGTCTTCTCTGGTTCCATACAAAGTGTAAAATTAATTTTTCTACATCTGTGAAGAATGATGCTGGTATTTTAATAGGAATTGCATTGACTCTGTAGATCACTTTGGGTAGTATAGTCATTTTAACAATGTTGATTCTACCAATCCACAAGCATGGTCTTTATCAAAAAGACTCAAAACAATAAATGTTGGCGTGGATGCAGAGAGGTAGGAACACTCGTACACTGCTGGTGGGACTGCAAACTAGTGCAACCTCTGTGGAAGGCAATATGGAGATACCTTGAAGAGATACGAGTAGAACTACCATTTGACCCAGCAGTCCCATGACTGGGCATCTACCCAAAAGAGCAAAAGTGGCTCTATGAAAAAGACACCTGCACTCGAATGTTCATAGCAGCGCAATTCACAATTGCAAAGATATGGAAACAACCCAAGTGTCCATTAATACATGAGTGGATTAATAAACTGTGGTATATGTATACCATGGAGTACTATTCAGCTTTAAGAAACAATGGTGATATAGCACCTCTTATATACTCCTGAAAAGCGCTGGAACACATTCTACTAAGCGAGGTATCCCAAGAATGGAAAAACAAGCACCACATGTACTCACCATCAAACTGGTATTAGCTGATCAACATTTAAGTGCACATATAAGAATAACATGTATTGGATGTTGGGCAGGGGGAGGGGGGAGGAGGGAGGAGGGGACGGGCATACGCACAAACAATGAATGCGATGCGCACCTCCAGGGGAATGGACACACTTGAAGCTCGGACTTGGGTGGGGGAGGAAGGGTAAGGGCATCATACGTAACATAAACATCTGTACCCCCATAACATGCTGAAATAATAATAAAAAAAAAAATGCCCAGTTGCCCACTTGGGTATAGAAGTCTACCCCAACCTCACATATTCTCACTTTCCAGTAAAGCTTCCAGAACTATTTATTTTCCTCTCAGTGAAAATTACAAGACAATCATATTTATCTGATTAAAGCAATTCACACCAATTTATGAAAGGTAGTTTTAATCTTCCTTGTAAACAGTCATTGAATCTAGGAATCTAAGATAGTTTTGAATGAAAGATATACCATTTTTATGTACCCTAGGAAATTCCGCCAATTTTAATTGCAAGATGCCACAGATTTTAGAACACATTTAGATTTCTGATATGTTAACATGTGATAAAATATGAAATATAGAATTGATGAAATTCTGTATCAGTGATGATTTGGTAAGGGATAAGAGAACAGTAAACTCTCTCTCCCTCTCTCTCCTTTTCCCTCTTTCTCTCCTCTCCCTCTCCCTCTAGCAAATACTCTGCACAGGGTACTCTGCTGAGTATCTGGAATCCCACAGTATTTAAGCTTGAGGAATCTGAATTCAAGTTGCAGAGTAAGAATAAGTACCACATAATTATAACTCAGGTCCCCCACAGGAGTAATATGGATATTTAAAATCATGTTTTACTGCTCTTTGTTTCCTCATCACTTAGTGCATATAGTAGGTACTCAACTAATATTTATTGAACTGACCTAAACTTAATAGACATAAACTGAAAAGCCCTGAACTGAAAAGAAAATTCTTATGCTTTTTTTATAGGCCAATTTCATTTGTGGAAGATTCTAAGTAGCATCTGAAGAGAAAGCATCCCCATCTTAAGGCAAGGAAAACAAATTCCCTTGAATTCACCACTAAATTGCATTTCTCCTTCCAACCCCATACTTCACAGTGGCCAAGGCACTCTAATGACTCTAATGAAAACAGCCTAAGCAAACCCATCTATCACTCAGGCATCTGGTGTGCACCAAAGACAGATGAATTTTAGAACCGAGGCTTTCAGTGATACACAATGATGAAAAAAATGATACTTAAACCTGTGACAATGAGATTACTCAGCTAATGATTCAGTGCCCGTTCAATGTGACATTTAAACTATTATCCAGCAATCACACTCTGTTTAGGCATGCCATATGTAAATTTCTAATTAATACTATAGAGCCACATTTTCATCTCAGTAGGATTCTGGGGGCATTAGATGATTGTTTCACCTCCTCTTCTCCCTTTTAGTGCTTGACCCAAGAACAGAAGACAGATCAAAGATGGCAAAGATTTGAAAATATGACAGGTCTAATTGAGAATTTATACTTTCTTAGCATTTCCCTGACTCTAATAGACTTCCTTTATGAGAAAATAACACATTAGATTTTAATCATGGAAGGTCATCCAAATACTTGAACTGTAATAATGTAACAACCCCTTAACAATTTGATTAGAAAATGTGTTCTGTTGCTATAAAAGTACATGAGTTTGAACCTGACATTGCAGTGCTGAGCTAGAGCAATCTCATACTAACTCATGAGAGCCTCACGATCTTCCCTTTCCAAATACATTTAGTAGCTTTAGGTTGGTAGCCTGAAATCAGTCATGGTCATCACAAAATTGGCAAGCCCTACAATATGGGGATTTTCTTTTTCTTTCCTAGAAAAATTGTACATATTTATCCTTATCACTATTGGTGATAGACGAAAGGTACACAGAGTCTCTTCACTAAGACAGTCTAAAACCCGATCTCGTTTAGTAAACAACGCCTCTAGAAGGTCATGATGAAAAAATCCTGGCCCTAATAGCTATCTCACAGCCTGGGTGCAGAAGTCCTGGATGAACTTACCTGTCCTTTCTCTTCACAATAGCTTAGGGGCCACACTGCTGAACTGGTGGTTCCATAAAAAAGAAAAACCTTCCAGCCTTGGTGTTTCTTATCAGGGGCTTATTATTCATAGATGGCTACTTTAGAAACTGATGAGAGGTGCCTTCAATAAAAGACTACAAAATAAGTTAGAATGGAGATAAATATAAAAGGAAACCTAGGCTAAGAAAATCCACTGAAGTTGAAGACACTTAATTTTGAAATTCCTGGAAGGCAAGGGATAAAGAAAAAATAGAAAAAAAATCCTTTATATATGCATGATCTGATCTTCAGAAAAAGCAAACTTTTCCCTCAACTTAATAGACATTTTCCAAATGAGGCATTGAGTAGCATAGCAATGATGGTGCAATCACTCAAATTACTCGTCATCACTCTGCAGATGTTCAGATGATTATATTATCATGTATATGTTGGACACTTTAATACACTAAATGAAGATCCCATAGTGCTTTCATTGTTTCGTTCGTATTCTTATTGTAACTGGGCTAGTACCCCTAATAATTACAATAGCACTAATTATAAAATTTGGAATCTCCCCATTCTACTTTGAGTCCCAAGGAATTTAACTAATATCAAGCATAATCCTACTAACATGACAAAAACTGGCACCAATTTAAATTATATCTCAGGTATCAGCATTAACTGATCTAAACATACTACTAATAATCACCATACTATCAATTCTAGTACGGTGATACAAAATACTAACTTTGATTATCCTATTCAGCCAAAGCCTTTTGGGAACTGTACTCTAGAGTTGATTAAAGAGAAAGAGTTGGAAGGGAGAAAGACAAGTTGGGGGAAAGAAAAGGAAGAAAAGCTTCATGGAGGTTCTTATAAGAAGTTTTTCATCCAGTTAAAAAGAATGAAGCTGATAGTTAAGTACTCTCAATGCAGTCCAGTCTCTCAGTCCTGCCTTTTCTCAATTAATAGTGGTCTACACAGAGAGCAGGAGATCAGCATTTTCTTGCAAAGATAAAAGGGTCCCTATAGAAGGAAGGTATTCATCTGAACACAGAATTGAATCATTGATTCCTAGAGTTAGATAGGACCTTACAGACAATTTTGTTTACCCTCCTGCTGAAAGAGTCCTTTCTACACAACCACTGCCAGGTCATATGTGCCTGAAGATTTCTAGAAATAGAAAACTCCTGCCTCATGAAGAAGTCTACAGTTTTGGTAGGTAACTTTAACTGTTGGGAACTGTGGTCTTACAATGATCACAAATACAAATTCCTGTCAGTTTACAGCTGGTTTGCTTCTGCCCTCTGTATGACACCAATTTCATGTTTTCCATGTGACAGTTCTTGAGGTAAAAAAGTAAGTATCCTGTCCCCGGATTCTTATTCTTTTCTTCTTCAGGTTAAACATACTCATTTTCATCAGTTATCCAGTGGTTTTCAGAGAAATTCTGGAAAGACGTACATACAACGCATCCCAGAGACATCATTTTATATATTTTTATATATTACATAATATTTATTGGAATTTGACAACTGGCTTGGTATTTTTATTTATTGGTGGTAGTTACAGCTAGTTTATTTGATAATTCATTTTTAGAATACCAGAGTACTTAAAATGTTGCAAAATTGTAAATATAATAAACATAATTTAACCTTTATTTGATGTTTTGGAAGGTATAATAAGAACTCACAGAGGATTGGAGCCACTGTTAAGGCTATACTTTTTATTGTGCCATAGCTATACGGATGTGCCAATGAAATGAATGTTCTAGATAATAAAATTTAAAAAATTTCTTTAGCAGTAACTAAGGTAGGTTTATTTTTTTCATTTCAATTCTTTTCTATTACAGCACAAATTCTATTTCTATTTTTCTTGTTAAACTTTAATCAACATTTATAAGCTTTTTATCCAAAGCACAAAATCCAGTAGCACCAGCCCGCAAAGAAAAAGGCAGAGTAATTTGCAACCAAAGAGCCCAGAAAATCATTATTCTCATTTAGTTGTCCTTTCTTGTCAAAATACCATTTATAAAGAAATTGTTTAGAATTGAATAAAAATAGTGAAAAGTGTTGGGAAAAGTATGACATCAAATAGAAAGAAATCTAGTAAACAATTTTCCTTGGATAAAACAAAGGTGTTGATGAGCCAACTCACACATTTTCCTTTTCAGTTAGAGAGTAAGGCAATCACTAGATGTGATTCTGTTATATTTGCTTCCTTTGTTTTATCTGGGATCAGGAATGCAGATAGAGAGAGAATATTTAAGCAAAACCTTGATATACTCCGGGTTTTTTAAAAATATGTGGTTTGCTTATTTTCCCTTTCAATTGTTTACCCTTCACTCTTTCCTTAGCCCAATCTCAGCAACTAAAAGGATTTTCCAGACATTCAAACAATTGCAATAAAAATATGTTCCAGAAATACCAGATTAACTTCCAAACCACAGAAAGACCCTTTGGCAACCAGGGGCCATTACTGTGTTTTAAAAGAGGCTCATGTAATCAGATCAGCAAACATCGCCCTTCACGTTGAAGACCAAACACTGTTGTCAGCTATATACAAATTTCAAAAAATTAAAAAATAAATAAATGAAGAGCAATCTAACTGACCTTCAGAGGAGAAATGTGAGACTGTAAGACGTATCCATGGACATTTTCTATTTGAGACAGGTTCTTTTCTGATACATGCACGAGTTCTGGGCCTCTTACTTCATGGGTTAGTCGAGGTAAGGAATGATCATGTGGAGCGTCCTCATCTTGATATCGATACTTCTAGGAGAAAAGAAAAGAAAGAAAAAAATATATATTTATATATCATGTTTGCAAAGGGTACAATGTGTACTTCATATTCTAACTCCAGCAATAGTACAAAATGTGTGCCTATTTTGACTTCGCTAAACAAACTTTGCTACAGATTCTTCTAGTGATCACCATAAACCAGGTCAAGTGCAAGCAAAACTGAATTAACCATCAATATTAATCACGCTGATGACTTGTTTTTGTCTGAAAATATCCTTTCTCTGTTTATGAGCCAAAGAAGAGTGATAACAAATAGACTGAGAAAATCTATTTATATAGGTGATAAGGTAACTCTTCTGATGAGAGTAGCTAAAAACTCTAGATCAGGAATGGAGAAAAAAAGAGTGCTGAGCAAGAAAACAATTCTGGTAGAGCCCATTCAGGAAACTTAATTTTATTAACATTTCAGAATTTGTGAAAGATTTAAGTTCCCCTGAAATGAGGAAGAAATTTTGCCACCCACGCTATTCGTATTAGCCTTGAAGGGAAGACAATGTTCTCTTCCTTTACTTAATCCCCTAGGAGGAGAAGTGTTGATTTCAGTTAGTCAGATTCCAGGATGAAAGATCATAATTTCTAGAAGTGGAGCTGGCTTTAAAAGGACTCCAAAAATCAAAGAAAAGTTTCTACTGATATTCAGATGATTCCTTGAGGGGAAAAGGTAATATTTCCTTCTCCCTTGGTCCCTTTTCCTCTTTTTTTTCAAAAACTATCTTCCTTCTACATGCCTATAACAGAAAGAGAATCCTAAGCAAAGGCCGTTGGTTAAATCTTCCAAGCAGATTTAAGGAAGTTGGCAGGGGTAAAAAAAAGGGTCAGGAGAAGAAATGGTCTAAGGGAGCTCATCCCTGGTTTGGGGCCAATCTTCATCTTCAGCCTTCGCCTTGATCTCCATCGTATTTCTTTGTCTTTCTAGGCTTTGTACTCCTTTTCCTTTGGAGTTGTCCCATTAGAGTCCCATTGTTTCAAGGCTGTTGACCTACCTGGGAAAGAAAAAAGGGACCTCTACATCTGACCCCAATCCAGCTAATGAAGTATTAGTTTGCTTTGCTTTGCCTTTGTTCCTTGTGCATGGCACAGAGGTCTTAGAAGCAGGAATCCAAAAATTATCATAACACCATCTCATGCTTAATTGTGATATCTCACCTCTTCCCAGTGCCCCATTATTGTTATCACCAACAACTATTTTATCACATCAGGTTACTAAAAACAAGTCTTCTTATAAAACCATGCCTATGTTTTTCATGCATTTTTCAAATGAGAAGTATAATTTCTTGGACATCAGCTCTCAGACTGACTCATAATCTAACAGTAACAGGAACCACTCCCATGGTTGGTAATTCAATCTGTTGTCCACTCTTACTCAGAAGATGATTGCCACCCGTACTTCTATTTCGAGGGAGGCTTTCTGCAATGTCTCAGGTAATATTAGTCTCAAAATAAAAATGACAACTAATAATGTCTTAATTGCAGTTTGGAAAGGACTCTCACATACCTCTTCCATTGTAATCATTCTAAGCTATGATGTTCCATTTTACCTATTAGAAAACTAAGACTCAGAGAATTTAAGGTACTTTTCCAGGGGCACCTAACTAATGGGCATCAGAGCTGGGTCCCTGTCCAGATCATTTGAATCTCAATCCTCTTTCTACTATAATCAGCCTTTCCTCCACCCCCATAAAGGAGATAACACCCATGCCTGATAACTGAACTGGCAGTTTTGTAGGAAAAAAAAAATCACTGAGAATACGCAACACAATAAGGTTAGAACATTCTGTGAACTGCAAATACCATGCTTCTGTTTTTCTAACCCTATGAATAATTTGGGAAAGTAATCTGCCTCAGAAACATGGGTCGAGTTTAACATTTATTCCTGACCAGTATGTGCTCATTAGGAGTGGAAAAATGTCATACATATGTCTATTTTAGTTTCTCTGGCTTCCAGATGATCTACCCCTACGTCTGCTCCCTGTTTTCAGTTCTCTCTCATGGAAGCATTACCATCTACTCTGTCACCTGAGCCAGAAAAGTAGGAGTCAATCAAGCTCCATCCTCTCTTTCTCCTCCTATCATCTACCAATTTAATCAATTACTCAGTCAACCTGATTTACATCCTGAATAATTCTTGAGTTTACTCGCTCCTTATTCCTCTTCCCCCACCACCAACTGCCACCAACACTGTCTACATCAGGTTCCCATCAGTTCTCAGCTGGGCCACAGCAAAAGCCTCTGAACTAGCTAGATGGCCTCTGGGACTGCCCACTTCACATTTGTTCTCTATACTGCTCTGGGGGCTTTCTGAATCACATGCTGATAAAGTTCTTAAATTCCCCAATGGCTCCCATTGCCTATAGGTCAGAGTTCAAGCTTCCTTACCCTGCCATAAGCTGTCCTCCCTGTATTACTACATGAGCGGTACCCCCATTATTTCTGAATTATTTTTTCTCATCGTTCCCACTTCAGTAATTATGGAATAAATAGAAACAAATCATTACTTCCAGTATTTAAGCTTATTTTAAAATTTGTGGTAAAATACAGACAAAATAAAATTTTACCATCTTAACCATTTTTAAGTGTACAGTTCAGTAATGTTAATTATATTCACTTTGTTGTGAAACAAATCTCCAGATCTTCTTCATGTTGTGGGTGTTCCCACAGCTCCCTAGACTCCCCCAAGTGTGACTCTTATTATGCTATATGGTTGTATATTTTTCAGTGTTTTTCCATTGAACTGTAAAATTTTGTGAGGATTGGGACCACACCTGTATTGCTCATCCTCATATATCCAGTCCTTAGCCAAGTACCTAGCTCAATAAGTATTTGTTGAATGTATTTCAGAAAGGCTATTGGACAAATCGATGAAATGAGAATCAGTTGCTTAAACCACAAAAATATTTTGGCTACTGGATGCAATCTTTTTTATTATAAAACATCATAACACCAGGTTCAGTAAAAAAAGGACAATCACATCATTTGCTTGACACAATCTTAAAGGACATCAGACTCTTTTTTTTTATTATTATTATTCCAGGGTTTTGTGAGGGTACAAACATTGTAGTTACACTTTATGTCTTTGCCTCGCCCAAAGGCATGCCCTTCCCTCCCTTTAGTGCTCACCCTGTCCTTTAGTTGTAGATTTGTCCTCCCATCCCTCTAATCCCTAGAGAGTATTTCTGCCATGTGATCAACCTAGTGTTGATCAGTTAGTACCAATTTGATGGTGAGTACAAATGGATCCCGTTCTTCTGCTCTTTTGGTGCCCCACTTTG
>NW_012141636.1:2181280-2201898 GCF_000956105.1 Propithecus coquereli
CTAATAAATAGAATCAAGGACTTGGAAAAGGAAGAGCTAACCAATCCCAATCCAAATAGAAGAAAAGAAATAACTAAGATCAAAGCACAATTAAACGAAATTGAGAACAAGAGAAGTATACGCAAGATCAACAAAACCAAAAGCTGGTTTTTTGAAAAGATAAACAAAATTGACATCAGACTCTTAAGTATTATGTGTCTTTTCCCTCGTCATTCATTTCAGTAGTATATGCTGAAAATATAAACTAAAAAAAAAAAATCTTTGTGCTCAGGAAGACCATAAATTATTAAGCATGTTCTACATATGCACAGCTAAGCTACCATACATGGTGATAACAACTATCACTATAAACTGAGTCTGTGAGAGCAGAAATGGGTCAGCATTAACTCTGAGGATTGTCAGTTTGAAATAGAGAAGATCTGGAATGATATAAAGAGGTAAAGGTTATTCCAAGAAAAAGCACATTTGTAGAAGATATATGTGATAAGAGGGGATGATGTTTGAGGGAAGAGTAAAATCCTGAAGTGGATTGTAGCAAATGCTATTGTTTCCCCACTCGAAGCCATAGACATCCCTTTTACTCATTCAAGGTTTGCATCTGCATACTTTTCAGGAAGATTTCCCTTGGGTAACTGAAGCCTCCTTTTTTGGATGTGCCTAGAAGTTATAATGGAACCCCAACTCCCACACCTCAAGATGAGACAAATTACGTGGTGCAAATTACACTACAAAGCACCTGATGGAATTATTCTGGTTCCAGACTATACCTGGACCTACATTTCTGCAAAGCTTCTTGGTTCCTTACCCCCTATGAGTTTCTCTGGGGAATTACCCTCCATAAATCACGCACGCACCAACGCCCATCTTAGGTGTGTTTCTGGTGAACCTGATATAAGACCTGGATGGAGCTTGGGATGTAAGGTAGAGTATGATGGCAGAACTGGCTAGAAGGCATACTGGCGTCCATTGTACACAACAGGGAGAATTCCAAGAGAACCTGGACCTAAATAACACTCTGCCCAAGCCAGCCAGATATTCTCCCTCCTTTTTTTTTCCTTTCAGTTTTGTGCCTATGTCTAAGCAAGAGATGACAAGAATTGGTGACAAAGTACCGTATTTAACTCAAACTCAAGCTTCTAAAGGAATCAACCTGATATAGCATAGTAGAATTTATTTGCTTGGATTCAAATCTTGATTTGTTTTTGGCTGACCAAAAGTATTGATTTGTAATACTAAGACTAATATTAATATTAACATCAACACTAGTACCAATGCTAATGCTGATATTAATAGAAATGCTAATCCTAACACTAATACAATATTAAAACCAGTAATAATACCAGCTAATGTGCCAGGAGCCATACTAAATACTTTATATGCATCATCACCACATGTGAGATAGGCGTTATTATTCTCTTTATCTGATGCTAGGATAATTAGCCTCAGGTATTTTTTCCAAGCCTATATACCTGGTGAGTAGCAAGCTAGATTTCACACATGTTAGTTTGACTCTGGAGCTAGAGCACTTAAACAATCTGCTAAGCCAATTAGGATTCAAAGATCTTTAGATGCCAACTTTATCTTTAGGGAACAAAATTTTCAGGAAACCTTCAAAAATTATCTAACAAGGGATATTAAACAACTCTGCAGAGGTCACACCCTGATGGAAGAATAAGCCCTAATGTTCTGGATAATTCTGAGTCACTTCCCATTCTAGGGCTTTTCTGGTAGGTATTAATGCCATTCTGGGTACCTTTGAGGATTTCTATATTTCCTATAAAAGGAGGTCCATTTGAGGAAATCCTCTGTTTTGAAATCTGTGCCTTCCTCTTTTTCTTTCCTGGACTTGGTCTATTGGAGGGAATTCTGGAGTAAAAGAACCTTTGTGCATAGATTATATTTCCTCTTTTAGCTCTAATGGGAGTAAAGGCAGGAGAAGTGCTCAACACAGGGAAGACTGGTATAGTACTTATGTCTCCCTGTCTTAGTTTATTTTGTCTCTGACTTCTGGAATCCTATCTTCTTCCTCCTTCTGAAGTTCAACTCTCCCTCCAACCCCAGATTCCTTCATCAGGCAAACATTTTCAAGTCCTTCATAATTAGACTGTGTGTTACCTCCTCAGAAACACTCTCTGACTGTTAAGGATGAAAAGATATTCCTCCTTTAAGCTTCCATAAGTATTCCGCACAGATCTCTATTAATTAATAGCAACTGTATATCATAATGATCTGTCCATGTGTTTAACTCCTCTACTAGTCCATGAGTGCCTCAAGAGCAGAGATAGAGTCTTGTTCATCTCTAAATCTTCAATGCCTAACAATTAACACATAATGAGACCAATAAATGTGCACTTAATTGGATTAAACCTAAATGATGTGAGCAATAATGTGATCCACTTGATCAAAAAGCACTCCCAGATGAACTTTGCTCAGTGCATTTTGCTGATGCCTTTGTGAGTCAGCACCATCCTGAGTTGCCCAGAATTTAAACACAAAATGCTATTTGTGCCTGATCCATCACCAAAGGTTCTGTGGCACAGTTTGGAAGATGGTGCTATGCTATCACAGTGTACTATAACTGATCCAGAAATTGGAAATCTTTCAAGGCCTCATAAATAAAAACCTGAATTTATCTTTGTTGCTACATAAAAAGTCCTCTACTTCCCCCTTGCAGCAGGAGTTGGCACTGTACTGATGAGAGAGAATTAGAGAGAACAAACCAAAAGCTGAGGAAAGCCAGAATGTGTTTATGTGTTCACGAATAGTCTGTAATATTATCATACCTAATAGTGAATTCTACCCATGAACACTTTGGTAAGAATGTCACAGAAATTATCCCACTTAAGACTTATAGCAACATTATGAAAAGGAGACAAAATTAGGGAATGATTACAGTTCCTCGTACAAAGCCTAACATTAAGGAAAGACTAAAACTTGTTTGTTCCACGGCTTCTGTTTAGCATATTGACAAAAAACATTCTCTGTGATAAGTCTTATCTCCCCCTCTGTAATTTAAGTTCTTCGAAGGTAGGAACCCTGACAATATTTTTGTCTCCTGCAAAGTGGTCACACGAGAATGCTACATAGTGTGTGTCCGACAGGCCCAGGGTGACTGATCGAGTGCTGCCATTTGAAGAAAGCCTCTTAGATTTAAAAATGTACTTTGGCTGAAAGGAAGCACATATTCTAGGAGAAGTGTGAAGTAAGTAGGAAAAATAAGTAACAGACTTGCAAATAGACTGATGATCCCTAAGAAAGAGGTGAATGTAGTTCAGAAAATAGCAAAAACCAAGGTGGTAAAGAAAGCAACCTCAAAAAATGAACTATATAGAAATGAAGGGTTTTCACTTCAACTCCAGACTGTAGAAGTTTATGTTCTACAACTGAGTATTCTCATCTAGGCCCTGTCATCCATCTTCTTATTTTGAGGAAAATATTTTGTTTAAACACTGCGATATTTATGTTTAGGAATTTCATTTAGTAGAGACTTGTGTAGTATATAGCCAGTGGGACCTCTTTTCCAGCTCCTTCCTTTTTCCATGATGCCTTAGCCTATCTGTGACTCTGTGAACCAGCTTTATGAACAAATTTCTCTCCCTAACTACTTGACCTTTCGAGTTGTTTCCCAGAAACATGGATTTTCTGGAAGAAAAAAGAGCTGAGATTCTGAAGGCCCTGGCGCAGACTTCCTGATGCCAAGATTCCCCGTCCTCTACTGCCAGCCCCCAGTGCACTTTGCCCCTTGTTAGTTGTACAACAACCTGCCCTAAGGCACGTGGCCCCTCCTTTAAAAAGTCCGTGATCTCTGTACACAGATTTGAGGCAGCTTTTCCTGTTCTCCCAACAAGACGTTTGTCATGTCAAAAATTTCGTTTCTTCTTTGGCCATCCTCATTGTCCCGATAATTGGATCTTTGCAAAACGAGCAACTAGCCCTAGGCTGAAACCCCTTTCTGGTTTCAATAACATGACTTGTGTCCTGTCACCTTTACACACCTACTGTGTCCTCTCTCCAACTCACTGCCTTCTTCACTGGAGGGAAAACATGGGTAAAAAAAGAAAGATTGAGAAAATAAAGGAATGTTTAATACTGTGATCAGATCAGTATTTGTATTCATTTTCTTAATTTGAAATAAATTCCCTGAATGATATTTTGGTTGGAGCAAAGTTCCTTTCCCCTTTTCATCTTTTCTATTATCCCAATCCATTCTTCCAGAATGGTTACGTGTATATTGCCAATCTGGGAGTGGAGGTTGGGATAGGAGGAAAATGGGAGAAGGAAGGGCAAGACAGACTATATCATTTTCACCTTCACTTTCTCAAGCCAACTTCTTAGCTTCCCAGAGTAGGGGGTTCTTTTCCACCTACTACATTGTTCTTTGCCTCACAGGCTTTCAGGGTACCCTATACTTATTCGTCATAAAACTCGGCACATTTTTATTTTACATTTATTTCTGCAATTATTTCCTTAATCTTTGCTTCCTCCATTGGACTGAAACCCCCATGGGGGTCAAGGACCCTATCTGCTTGGTTCACTGCTCACCTCTATTGCCTGCTAACTAGTAGGTCTCCAATAAATGTGGAATAAATAAGTAGTCTATAGCCAAATCCACCTTCAAAATTCATTGCTAAAAGAGCTAATAAAAGAGGGTCAAAGCTCACTGATTGCACACAGATCTTCCCCAAGTGAAATCAACCTTTTAAAAAAATGACCCATAATCAGTAATCCAGCTGGCCCAAAGAACCCTTGAAAGAGGAATTTTTCATAGGCTTGCAGCAGGATGTAAGTAACAGCACTGATGTGAGAGATGAAAAGCTCTCCCAGGTGCTTCATTTGAATTTTTTCAAACAAAACTCACAAGTGAAAGGAAATACTTTCCTGCTTTTTTCCCACAAAGAACAGGACAAACCAGGATGTTAATTAAATTACAAATCAGTGTCTGCTTGCAGCTGACAGAGCTTTGTGTGCTTCCAAGCGATGTCAGATATTTTAAACCCCCTGTAATTACCTACAATGGAGGATCTGCCAGGAAGGATGCTTTCATGAATATTTCATGGATCTTAAGATCCTTTTTAAAGAACTGATGATTTAAATAATTATGAGAGAACTTACTCTAGCTCAGTGCTGCCCCCTATCTGTTAACTGAAGACACTGGAAATGCACCCTGATAAAAAATGCACCATATCCTCTAAAACTCTGATCTAGACCCAGGATCTGGGGAAATCCAGGCTCACACAGGAGAAATAATTGTATAATTAAACAGACCTTAAGCTCTCCGGGAAAACCAGAATACAACCATAGACCTACAATCTGGAAAATAATGAGTACAGAATTGTAAAATGAATTTGTATAAGATGCCACACATTCAAGATGCTGTTTACAATTTACAAAGCGCTTTGAGAAACACTGTCTCAAATAATTCTCTCAAGAATTGAGTGGATAAAAAAGCATCGTCACTCTGATCTGTAAATAAGAAAACAGAGGGTCAGAGTCTCCAAAATGCAAAATAAATGGCAAAGTTGTGTTTCAAACCAACATAGTCCTCTGATTCCAAGAGGCAGTCCCATATAGTGGAAAGTACATAAATTCTGATATTAAAGACATGATTTCAAATCTTGTTTATGCCACTTGCTATCTGAGAGACATTTATCAAGTTGCTGGATATATCTGAGCTTCAGTTGACTGAAGATATAAATCAGGAATTACAGTATTTATCTTATAGAAATATAAGGACTGAATAAAACACTGTATTTTGGGCATATAGTAGATGCTAGACAAATGCTAATGGTCTCATTCCTTGGAGTCTCAAGACCTTTGTACTTTACAGGTTTGCCATAAAAAAAAAGTGGTCCCTAAGAGTGAACTTTTCAGATAGATAATGCTATCAGCAGAATGAAATAAAAAAGTAGATAGTCATTTTCAGTCTCTCAATATGTCTATCGTTTCTCCACTCCTTAGGCCATTGAATTAGAATAACTTTCTAAAGCCTCAGTTTTAGAATAGTGGCTAAGAGTCCAGGTTCTAGAGAGACTGCTTGGATCAATTCCTAGTTCTATCGCCTACAACATGACCTTGAGCAACTTATTAAACTCTCTGAGACTTGCTTTCCTCATCTGTAAATTGGAATAGTGCCTAACTCACAGATTTCTTGAGAAGCCCAAGTGAGATAAATGCGTGCAAGGCACTTAGCCTGTGTCTGTGATTTAGTAAGTGGTCACTTAATATCAGTTATGATTATTTTACTGGAACATTAGATGTTTTATTTGATTATAAAAGGATTTTGGAAATAGAAAACAACAAATTTACTGTAGGAAAATTTTTTGCCTTTTTCTGTTTCCAATTTCTTCAAAGCCTGCAACTGCAGCTATTCCCAACATAACACATAGACACTGTGTTCTAATCTCATGGACCTCCTGTTCTCCAAAAGTACACTTCAGCCTTCCTTTATGACATCTTTACTGCTTGAAAACTTTCTCCTCCCACTTTTTCATGCAAGAAGAATTTACTGAGCATTTACTATGTGCCAGACATTGTACTATGTGCTAGGGATACAACAGTAAATAAGAAAGATACATTTCACCCTTGCCCTTTGCTCTTGATGTCTTTTCTACCTCTAATAATCTTCCCAACTGTTTTTCACCTAACTATTGCTCAACCTTCAAAACTCAGTAAATATATGATTTCTTCACAGAAGTTTCCCTGGATGCCAAGGTTTAGCTAAGCATTCATTTTTCTATGCTCACATGACTGACACCTTGAAAATCCCTCCTCTTTTTCAAAGCATTTATGTATCTCCTTTTCTCACGGGAATGGAAAGAGTTCATAATTAATTATTGTTCCAGAAGCAAATATTCTGCCTGGCACCTAGTAGGTGCTCAATAAATGTTTCTAAATTGAACTACACCCAGTAGAGATGTAGGTTCCTTAGATTCTTATGTACTCCACCATGCCTAGCACAACCTGGAAGTAGTACATACTCAAGAGACCTGTCTGGATTCTACAGGAGATCTGGTTATTGAACAGCACCCTGTAAGAATTTTAATAATAAAATGAAAAAAACTGATTCACTTTGTAGCACAGGTAATGAAGTGGGGTTATTTTCAAGATTTACATTTAGTAGGGAGAATCATTCAAGTTTTGGGTGTGAGATACCTGGGAAGGAGTGTTGGCTGGTGGCTTCCTGGAGAAAAAGAGTTGAGGAAAGGAAAAATGGTAATATACAGAAGGGAACTGAGTAAATTTCCTCCTCTCCCCTCCTCTGCCAGCATTGAGTTAGAGAAGCTAAGGAAGCACAACACACAAATACGACTTTCCCAGGTGTTCTTACCCTAGACACTCTAAATACCAGGCCAGCAGCTTTATGCACAGATGAGTGTACTAACCTTGAATAATCACAACAAAATACATTACAGTGTCTTTAAGGAAAGGAAGAGGTCTGGAAAATACACTAATATGTTGACAGTGGTTATTTCTGTGCGATTATTAATATCATTTTTTTGAGATGCATGTAGTACTTACAGGAATAAAAATAATTGACAAAATAGAATATGTAAGATGTGATCAAGTATTTGCTTTGTTTTAATGGAGCAAGTCCAGTGTGGTAAGGGGAAATTATTCAGTCCTTGAAAGGGTTTATTCATGTTCAGTTGCGTTTATTTTGAGAAGGATGCAGGGAAGCGACCGCCAGCTGACAAATGAAGGAGGGAGGAGCTGAGAATAAATTTACTGGGGAGGACAAAAGTCAAATTTCTCTTTGGTACCAAGAAATTAAAGCAATGATTTTGGAAAAAAACTCTATAATAGTTTGTGTATTTGAAGCAAAACTTCAAATACTGTCTGAGTAGTTCTCCAGGGATAAATGTCACTGGATTCAATAGAGGGCAGTAAGGTCTCGTGGGCAGACACTGTCTGACTCAGTCCACCAGCTGTGCAACTGCTACAGCATCTGTGAGTGAGAGTCACTCACTACTACAGGCTAGAAACATGTTCTGCTCAGTGTGCCGGGTGCCCCCAAAAGAGAAAATGTTCATTTCATCAAAATGCTTCATCCAGTGACTCAAATTCCCTGCACCTCAATTTCTTAAGTTTAAATTCTATTCCTGCTACTAACCAACAATGCAAATTCAGGCAAGTATGGAAGCTCTCTGAAACTCAGACTCCTTATATGTAAAATTGGACTAATAATAGATGACAGTGTTGCTGTGGGAAATTGATGAGATAATATGCATAAGTATTTGGGCACAAGACCTGACTCCTAGTAGGTATAATACTTAGGAAATCTAAGACTATTTCTATTTCTGTATCAGTGTCATGTAATCATCTTTCCATGTGTTGTAGGAAGAGTCACCCCCCTCACCCCAACACACACAGGCATGCACATGCTCAGCTCAGCCTTGGCACTGTTATGGAGAGTTGGCTTCTACCATACTATCACAAGTACTGTAGCATCCCTACAGAATAGCACAAACCTGAGGGAGGTAGAATGAGCTGCTAAGGCCTAGCCTCCACTGCTCTGAGATAGAGTCTCTCTTCTGTATGTGAGGCCATATTATCCTCTATACCCATGTTTCCTTCTAGTCCAATGTTCCTGGCCTCTTCTGCCTATGACTATAATTTCTATCCAGCAGGCAGAGGAAAAACAAAAACAAAAACAAAAACAAAAACAATCTCAGACACAGGTGCTGAATTTGTCTTCACTGCTCACTGAAACTATTCTTCTGACCCATTTGAGCTTCTGGTCTTCAGAACCTTCTGGTGGAAGTGGTACCTGCTGAACACTTCTATCCATGTTTGACTTCTCAGAATGAGATCATTTACCCACCTAAACCTAGACTATCTCCTGGACTCTTTGCAGCTGGCTGTGGGTCTTGTCCTGGGTCTTCCTGGGCATTCTGTTGGTATGTACTTCCTTTGTGACACTATAGAGACTCAAATTCCTTCATAACAGAAAGCATCATCATTTGTACATTCAGTGAAATATTTATCTAACACATTATGCTAGCACATAATTGTAAGTGCTAGGAATATAATAGTAAAAACAAAGGGCAAAAATTTATGACCCTTAGAGCTTAAATTCCAGTTGCATTAGGTAATACAACTTTTTGTCTGAGTTCTCTTTTTCCTCAGCATGCTTCCTTTACCCAGAAGCGGGCATGAACAGCTGTTCTTTCCATGGGAAGATACCAAATGGTCCAAATGAGTGATCACTCTGAATTGTCTCTGGTGGTGGGGCAAATGGGCTTGATCCATCCAGCAGTTCTTATCCAACTGTCTTTGTTCCAGAGCACCTTAGGACGAGCTGTTGTGAGTGGCATTAGAACATGGAACAGGTGAAGGATCAAAGCAGAAGGTGTGGCCTTAATTCTGGCTTCATTAGCAGTGGGTTCCAATCAAAGAGGGTTATTTGGTAATCAAATATTATAATAAAATTAATATTTCCTCAGATAAAGTTACTTTATAATCCATGTTTTGTTGTGGTGGTTTAAATAGTCTCAAAATAAAATATTATATAATAAAATACCTTTTAGAAAGGAATTTTTATACTTGATCTAGATATTTAATATGCAGTTTAGTGTGCAATTATGGAATGCTATTTTGTGCTTATTACAACCTTAAGATGTCAGCTTCAAATCAAGAAAACCCAGAAAGTTTTCTAATTGTCTTGTTCTGGTGCCCTACTGGGAATTTACAGTGTCATCTTTCAGATTAATGTCTATGATATGACATTCATATATATTAATGCTTCTCAAGCATTACTCTATTTAATCCTTACAACAGAGTTATGAAGTAGTTACTGTTTTATTTCCCTTGTTTTACAGATGAGAAAACAGAGATGGAGAGAAATCAAGTAACTTGTTCACATACCTAGTGGATAAACTGAGATTCATGCCTGGCTATCTTCGTAATAACCACCTTTAACTCTCACACTGTATTGTCTCTCAGGTATTGTGCATTTCTTACTCTCTGACTCAGATATTTGTTCTGAGTATGGTCAATACTTTGGTCATTTGATTTAAAAGTTGAGGTCTATAAGCTTCCCTTTATCTTTGATGGTCCATAGAGTACAAATGGGAGAAAGTATAAACAGAAATAACCTAGTTAATGATACCGTTGTTTCTTTTACCATCCAGATACAAAACCATATAGATAAAGATAATCCTTCAGTATCTTCCCCCCCTCACGTCTTCCAGAGTAAGGTCCATCTAACTAAGTTGGCAGAACATGACTCTTAATATCAGAGTAAAGGCCAAGATAATTTATATTAGACTAGAAGTTCCTTACTGAAAGCATTGATGCTATAGCTGTAGCCATCTCAGTACCTCTTTGGCATATAGAAGGGATTTTGTATATTTTACGATGTCAATGAATCTAATACAAGTGTAATGAATTCTATTTCAGCAGAGATTCTTGTTCTTTCTTTTTATTCATCTTCATTGCCCATTCCCCCATGAGGCCTTTCTTTCTTCTCCCCAGAATATTCCACTTGCCTTCTACTTCCCTTTTCAATCACATTTCTTGCCTCTCCCCACCCCAACATGCCAGCTTTCCTTTCTCTACCTATCCATTTTTTCCCAACCCATCCCTCAAAATCTAGACTTTCGCCATTCTGAACTATTTGCAATTCAGAGTAAGAGTAATGGATCACCTTCAGGACTTTGGACTTGCTACTTCCCAGATGTCTGTTGCCATCTCATCACCTTCAGGGTTCAGTTAAGATTATGTCCTTCCCAGGAGCCTCCATGATTTAGCAACTTTCCCCATCAGCCCTCAGGACTCATAGCAACCTGTGCATCCACAGAACAATTTTATTCTATCATTTTTGTCTGTTTACTTGACTATTTACTTTTATAGACTGTAATATCTTTGAATATAAGGATTGAGTCTTGTTTATTGCTGTAGAACTGTGCCAGGTATTCAATGGGTGCTAAACAAATGATTGCTAAATGAATAATGGTTACCTAGTAACTGGTTTCCTTACCTGCATTCTCTCTACCAACCAATTTATTCAACAAATCACCCCCAGATGTATCTTCTTTAAGCACAAGTTTGGCCATATCACTTACCCCTTTAAAACCCGTCAGTTGTTTCCTACCATTCCAGAATAGTAGCTACTTTGGTGTGGTATTCATGCCACTCTCAATCTCTTGCTAAAGTACTATCTATTACTGTACTTTTTTTCTCAATGACATTTCATTCAAACTAGCTAAGTGGCTCATTTCTGAAGCCACTCAATCTTTCTGATCTTTCCCACCTTTCTGTCCTATGCTATTCCTCTTGTCTTGAATGATGCTTCCCAAATTCAGGTGGGGACTATCTTGCTCTGTATTGAGCTTCTATTAATACACATGTCACCTTTTCTACAGTCTTTCCTGATCTTCCCCATACCCCCATACCCAACGTGGTTTACCTTTGTCTTTACTTCATACTGCTCTTACAACAAAATTTTCCATCATTGAGTTTGTAATTTTTTCATCCATCCCTCCTTTCACCAAACACTTTTAATGAGTCACTGTAACAGAAGATGAAGGACCCAGAAGGAATGTTAAACTTGACACAGTGGAGGAACACAGGCCTTGTTCAGTTGATTCAGAAATTAAGTATTTCCCTCTCAACCCAATTATCTGCTAAGGAGACCAGCTATGGTGTAGTAAAAACAGGCCCAGACCTTCAGCCAGAAAACTAGGGTTTGAATCTCAAGTCTGTATTGCATTGGATAAGTCATTACCTCTGTAGGTCTAGTTTCTTCATTTGTGATATGGGCCTAAAAATATCATTCTCTTGCAGTTATTGTGAAAGTGCTTTGTAAAATGAAATGTTTTGTAAAATGCAAATTATTTAACAACTCATAGAAATAGCTCAGAAATGCTAAATAAAATATATTCAAATGTGATAACAACAACAACAAAAAAGACACTGATAATATGTAGAGATGGTACAGAGTTCCAGCAGTCACTGAGCACCCTTTTCAGTAGGTGAGACTGACAAATATTATCAATGTAAGATGCCACTGTTAAGATACATCCTGATTTTGGAGATACTATATACTAATATAAAAAGTGAATCTTAGAATTGATGAAATACTATACTACAATGTAGTATTTATATGTTTCCATGAAGGTTCACTTAACCTAGTTTTTGTGGTAGAAGGGGGCAATTTCTTGGAGGACAAGATACCTCAGATTACTCTCAAGAAATAAAAAGATATTAAGGAAAGTGGCAGCAAAGGTATTGGCAAAGAAACCGCAGGTAAAAATTATAGGGGAGTGATGATAGAGTACAATTCCTCTCTTAAGATAAGATGCTTGAAGGCAGGTTCTTACTCACATTTGTTTCTCTCCAGAGGGTTTTGTACAGAGTTGTGTTAGATTAAAATTAAAATTTATTGTACACCATTCACATATTACAATATAAATAAGCTTGACAACTTTGCCTTAAAATTTGCAATATGAAACTAAGGTTTCAGGCACCTTAAAGAATGAGTTGCTTGGGAGAAATATTCAATCCAAACTCTGAAATATAACTGAGATAAATTATCACCCATGGGAATAGGACTTGAATGATTAGACTGTTACGTAGCTTGGACTTTCATTACTAGCAGACCTGGCAAGGCTAATAAAGATCATCTAGTGCACATTCCCTATTCCTCACAGAAAATTCAACTCTAAAATCCAACTGGCAACTACTGGCTTCTGCTAGTACATATCTTGGTCCATTTAGTCATAGCTGCAGTTCTAGTTACGTATGTTTTATTTTCTTCTTCGTCATTGTATCTAACGAGTAAAAGTTTTACCTGGATATGCAAAATTAACAATTACAATAAAGCTTCCCACATATGACATTTTTTAGTCTAAAAATAGCTACTCCCTCCCTAATTTAGATATGACTTTCTCAACCCTGAGGGCAGAATAACTTCTAGGTTTATTAGGTGCACTAGCTGCTGGGATTCAATCATGAATAAGAAAGACGCTATTCTTTCTCTTATGGAGCTTCCCTTCTATTTGAGGTGACAGACACACGCAATTAACAAATAAATGAAATAATCACAGATTGTCAAGAAAATGAGAAAATGCCTCAAGAGAGGACAAAGAAGGAACCATGGTCACTAGAAAATGTCAGGGACACTTTCTAAAACATTGAAGTATAAACTAAATACAAAAGAATGAGACAATTTTCCATGTGAAGAGTTGAGTAAACTGCCTTCCAAATGAAAGTAAGAACAACAATGAAAGTGTCTGAGTTGGGAAAGAGTTTGGTAGGTTCCAGAATTGATAATCGATTTCTGAAGAGGGGTAAACGAAGTGAATATGAGGTGGGAGAGGTAACCTGAGATCAGATTACACAGGGCCTTGTAGGCCTTGGGAGGGATTTAGGTCCCCATCCTGAGAAAAATGGGAAACCAACAAATGATTTCAATAGGAAAGTGATGTAATTTGATTTATATTTTCAAAAGCTCACTCTTGCACTGTTAATAAGACTGTAAAATGGTGTAACTGCTATGATAAACAGTATGGAGACTCCTCAAAAAATTAAAAATAGAACTCCTATATAATCCAGCAATCCCACTTCTGAGTATACCAAAGAATTGAAAGCAGGGACTTGAAGAGATATTTGCACACCCATGTTCATAGCAGCACTATTCACAATAGACAAGAGGTGGAAGCGACCCAAATATCTGGTGATGAATAAATGAATAAACAAAATGTGATGCACACCCCCCTACATGCACACACATACACATAACGGGATACTATTTATCCTTAAAAAGGAAGGAAATTCTGACACATGCTACCGCATAGATGAATCTTGAAGACATTATGCTAAGTGAAATAAGCCAGTAACAAAAAGACAAAAGCAGTATGATTCCATTTATATGAGGTACCTAAAGTTGTAAAATTTATAGAAACAGAAAGTAAAATGGTGGATACCAGGGGCTGGAGAAAGGGAGAAAAGAGGAGCTGTTTAATGGGTATAAAGTTTCATATTTACAAGATGAGGAAGTTCTGTAGATCTGTTGTACAACGAAGTGAATATAATTAATACTACTGAACCATACACATAAGAGTGGTTAACAGGTAAAATTTTATGTTATGTGGTTTTTACTACAACTAATAAAAAGCTCACTCTGGCAGTCAATGGAGAATGGATTAAAAGGGAGAGGTGAGAAGTGGGGAGACAAATTGGGAGGCTCTTACAGGCCCCATGCTGGGGCCTGGGACAAGCAGGGAGCAGAGTCTGCAGGCCAGTGAGTTTGGGCCCTGCACACCTGCACTTCCTACAGTGAGGAAGCATCCAAGGCACACAAACTCCAAGTTCTTTTTTGCCCACTCACAAAAACGTTCCAAATGTCCATTTATTTTATTCCTTCAACCCTTCAACATCCCTTCTCAGAGAAGATAAGTAGTAACAAAAAAATAAACTTTCTAATAGTTAGTGATTAAATCAGCTTCCACCTGGGCCCAGCTTTTGCCTGGGAGGAAGCAGGAGGAAGTAGGCAGGTAGCAGATGGACTTTAATCAACTGTACCCAACCTTGACATCAAGGCCCTGCAAACAGTTGGTTCTGATACTCTGTGTTAGTCTCTCATCAAAAATATTCCCCTAGTTGTTTTTAATAAACCTGAGCATCTGGCCTAATACAAAATTAGAAATCTTTCTTCCTGACTCTTATTTTTGTTTTTGGTTATAACTACAGCCCTAAATGGTTAAAGAAATTATTTTGTATTGTGGTGAAATTATACTTAAAATTCATTATGAAATCATTTGTGCATATAATTTATATCAGCTATACAAGCTATTAATGTGAAGAATAATACAACAAACTTCCTCATGACTGCCATCCATCTTAAGACATTGAGTATTACCAACAGACTGGAGGCCCCAGATGGATATCCCTAGTCATTTCTGTCTGACTCTCCCCAGAGGTAACTGTGGAATTTAGTGTATATATTAATAAACCCCTGCTTTACTCAATAGTCTCACTGTATAGCTATGTATCTGTGACAGTTTTGTGTGTCAACTTTGATAAATTATAGTACCCTATTATTCAATCTAGGTATTGCTGTGAAGGAATTTTGTAGTTGTGGTTACAATCAGTTGATTTTAAGTAAAGGAGATTACCATCAATAATCTGGGTGGGCCTCATCCAATCAGTTGAAAGGTTTTATGAGCAGATCTGAGGTTTTGATGGGGAAGAATAAATTCTACCTGTGGATTGCTGCTTCAGCTCCTGCCCCAGAGTTTCCAGCCTGCTGGCCTGCCCTATGGATTTGAGACTGGCCAGCCCTCACAATCACATAAGCCAATTCCTTAAAATAAATTTGTTTATGCACACACATGCATACATACGCATACACACACACACACACACACACACACATATATATATATATATAAAACACATATATACATATACAAACACATACTGGTTCTGTTTCTCTGGTAGGACCTTGACTGATACAATATTCCTAAAAATAAGTTTAGTTTTTGTCAGTTTTGGAACCTTATATAAGCAGTATAATATTATGGCTATTTTTCTACACTTCATTGTGAAATTTATTCATGTTGATGTGTTCAGGTTTAGTTCATCTTTTAAAACATTTTTACAGTATGTCATTATATAGTACACCACACTGTACCTTGTTTTTGCCGACGGACATTGGGCTATTTCTATTGTTTTACTTTCTGGAATTAAAAAAACACTAAAAATACTGCTATAACACTCTTGCATGTATTTCTTGGTGTTCATATTCAAGATTCTAATTATGGCATAAGCCTAGGAGTGCAATTTTTGGGTCAATTTTACTAAGTAACCAAATTGTTCCAAAGTAGTTGTATCTGTCATTAGAAATATACCACTTTACAAACTACCAGAAATATATGAGAACTATGATTGTTCCATATTCTCAAGAAAACCTGAAATTATCAAGAAAAAGACTTATAACCTGACTAGATATAAGATTTGAAAAATTGAATCAACACAATTTACAGATGAATTATATGTGAAGGGCGAGGGAGAGAAAGGAGTCAATGATCATTCCCAGATTTCTGGCTTTACTCATCATTTATATTTATTCCAAGTGTCATTCTTCTGCTGCTTCTTTATCTCAAATACTTGTGACAAAGTTGAACAAAGACTTTGTTCAGTTTACTAACTGGGTTGGTGTTGGTTTATTTCCCAGATTAAATATCTCCTCTGTGCAGGATTTACCGTTAGCCACAAGGTGGCAGCTAAGCATCCTTAAATTTAAAGCTCAATGCTTAGGTCTGAGTGAACTTGACTATTAGTTTATAAAGAAAGAATTTATTCCTCAGTAGATTCTTTATGGATATAAAACACATGGCTTTCCTAAAAATTGTAATATCTTTGTATCTGACAATTTCTTCCTTAGAGAAGGGAATAATCAGAAATCTTTTTTCTTTACTTTTCTTTTTTTTCTTAAACTCTGAACGTGTCAGAGCTCTGCTAGCATCCTTATTTGGCTCCCTTTTGTTATAGCACACAGTCCACACTCTTCATCCTGACATGTGAGACCCTATACAAACCACCCTGAACCTGCATTTCTAGCTTCATTTTCTCTTACTCCCCCGCCCCCAAATACACACATACACACACCCTACTTTTCTTCCTCTCTTTGAACATTCCAGCTCTCAGGGCATGGTCTAGCTATACCAAATTCCTCCCAAATCTGTATACTTCTCAGTTCATATTTCCATGACTTACTGAGAACTACTGAGTCTCAATCTTCTCTTTCTTTTGTATCTATTCATTGAAACACAATTTGAGTCTGTTTCAAAACTATGCTCCCAAAGATTTCAGAATCTCCTCCTGCAGTTATCCATGACTCTTCTAAACTCCTTAAAACATTTTTGTACATAAGCAATCATTTTATCATGTTTTATTATGACTTTTTACCTTTTTTTCCTTCTTCTTCACTAAATGTTTGTTACTCAACCACAGGGAGTCATAATAGATTTTTTTATTTATTTTTTTACTCTGTCCTAGTGCCTGCATCATTCCTGCAGCTCAATGAATATTGACTATATTGCTGAATGAATATCATATGAAGACAAATATTTTGAGTGTTGTACTCTTTCTATCAGTAGGTAAGTACTGAACACAGTACTTACATTGTTAGAACTTTTATCTGTTATTACTGTTGTCATTATAACTAAAATCATTTAAGGTAATAAACACTGAGTTTGTTGTTAACAAGAGACAGAAAATACAGTTTCTGCCTATGAGAAGGTAAGCCAAGGAAAGCTGAGGGGAGATGGCATAGCTTAGGAAACAATTAGAGACACAGGCAATGTGGGCATATGTAAATCAGCAGAATATACTGATATAAAAAAGTAGTTCACTTAATGAATGTGATTAAATAAATCATTGGGCTTAGCCGTCAGCATGAAAAGTTTCCATAATTCAGTTGACATATCAAATATTTTTCTCAGTAAACATATTATTGATTTCCCGCAAAGGTTGTAATTTAACAAACACGTAATATTGATTTTTTAAAGTTCTCGGTCCAGAACTATGAGGATCTCAGTGGAATTGTAATTCCTTCTAATTAAAAGCTTCAACATGTAAATATGTGCCATAAGGCATACACATCATATGCTACACTGTAATCTGCACTTGCTGACTTCACCTTCTTAGTCCTGTGACGGTAACTCTTTCCAGATTAGTATTTTTTTTTTTTTTTTGCATTTTATCTTCTTAGATTTAGATCTAGAGGATTTCCACTATAAGTTAGCTTTTGCTAGATTTTTTATTCTAATTTTAAATTCATTAAATCAATAGTTATTGAGTGTCTACCAGGTACAAGAAAATAGACTATGTCATAACATTTTGCTTGTGAATGTTCCCTGCATTCATTTTTAGCTAGTATTTGATAAAAACCTACTCTGTGCCAGATACCCTTGTAGGAGGAAGAACCTAAGTAAGGCTCAAAAGATTTATATTGGTATGCTGGAGCATGTTATGTACTCGTTGGGAATTAACAAGACAAAATTTATCCCAATAGGTTTTCAAAATCTTCTCAGATTCTTTCACAGAGTAGCAGCTACAGGACTATATGTAATCTGGGCCCCAAATTTGGGAACTTGATCTTTTCTTTAAGTCAAATTTAGTAGGAAATCCACGTTATGTTGATTTTAGCAAATGTTCTCAAATGGAGTAACTTAAGTCAGCATATAAATTGCTGTTGACTATTATTGAATATCACAGCGTGCTAGGCACTATTAATTCAGCTGAAACTCATTAATTCAAGTGACTAACTCGGTCCCCATTAGGAGGGCTCACATTGTACAAATGACCAAGCAAGAGAAAAACACCCAGCTGAAAGGCAACAGAACTGGCAGGCACTTTCATCATCTGTTGTTAATTGGACGAAGCAGAACTTAATTTTATTCAGGATAATGCTTCATCATGGCTTTGGGAAATAATGAAATCTCAGGGGATCTGAACGGGCTCCTCTAATAAACTTTCCATGAGATACAGCAGATTTGTTGAAGGAGGAGAGGGGTCTTCTTGTAAAATTATCAGGGTGGTGGAGAGGTAAAAAAAACCCAAATGAAATATATATTTTGTGTCAAAAGCACCGGAAAAAATCACAAAATAATAATAATAATGCTTATTATTATTATAGTCACCAATGGACTACTATTAGCTTTGAGGATAATTTATGAATGAGAGTAATAGAGGGTTAATTGTGGCAAGAAAATGAGGGGTATGCTGAACTTCAGTTTCAGATGGAGTAGGTACTATTGTCTCCTTTTTGCTGTGAAGGAAAATTAACAAATTGATATTCTGGAGTTAGAGTGCTCACACTTTTAAAGTATGACTTGACATTGCATTTTCCTAATAACTGATCATAGCTTATTAGTGTCTTCCTATCATTACATATTCCTTCAACAAATATTTATTGGGCATTTATAATGAGCTAGGCACTCTGCTAGATACGAGGAATACAACAATCAAAAAAAACAACTTCATTCTTTTCTCTCACAGAGTTTATAGCCTGGTAAGGGAGGCAGGCATTAAATGCATAAATAACTACTGACTATTTATTTATAGCCATAATATAAACTATGAAAGAATACGCTGTGCATTTGGAGTATGTTCCAGCAAGCGGCAAGATACAGTGATAATACAAATGTTAACTACCCTTTACTGAGCATCTATTTTCTTCTGATCACTATACTAAGTGTTTTGTATTATTTCTTATTTTCACAAATACCATGTAAGAATCAAATACCCACCATCAAGATGAGAACTCCTGACCCTATGGATTTCATGACGGTGGATGCCAACAAACATATCTCATCAATGGGTTGGTTGTAGCTTATGGGATGCCATCTCTTTTTAAAGACTCAGGTTAAATGTTGCCTTGCCTGTGACACTTTCCTTCTGGCAGCCAATGTTCCCTCTTCTGTGCTTTCCAAAGTTCTTAGTTGAAATCTTAATATTTTGAAATCTAATTGATCTAAGTCTGACTCCCCCACTGAACTGTAATCTTTTTGAGGAAGGAGACTAGTTTTAACTCTGTTGTATTTATTTTTATATCCCCTGCATCTAGCAAGCTCAGTGCTAGCCGTTTCTAGGTCCTCAATAAATATTTATTAAATCATTGCTGAGTGAAATAAAATTTTTTCTTACAGTGTATAACAAGAATGCAACACATTGGAAAATAAGGAGAGCATTTCATTTGAAATGCTGAAAAAATATTTGGAAGGCAAATTGTTCATTAATAAATATCTAGAATAGACCATGTGCCTGATACACAATACATATTAATTTGAAGATTTAAAATGGATCTTTTCTAACTTCCTAACTGTTGATGAACACTATAAATGTCAAATAAAATAGCAACTGGGTTTCAACCAAACAGAATTCACTTAGATAATGTAGTCTTGCACTTCTTCCTCAATCTTGACTGGTGCTGATCATAACGGGACAAAATGTACTTTTATAAGGTTACATTTTTCAACATCAAGCAATGTCTAGTAGTGACCCTGGAACTATAAGGAACTTCAAGACATCCTTTGGTTCCTCCTTCCTGCAGGAAGACCTACTCACGCCTGGTGGCTATCATAGGCTGAACAATAATTACTATTTAAGTCTCCTAATTCATAACCTAATGCCAGCTCTTTCTATGACTGCCTATGTCTCTACCTAATACTAATTTCAAAAACACTATAAAATGTAAAAGAAAAAAAACAAAAAGAAAGAATTGGGGTTACCCATTTCCATCTTTGCATTTGGACAACTCACTTGGCTTCAGAGAGAGAGTACAACTCAAGTTTTTTTTTTTTTTCTTTTTCACGTTTTAAAAGGCAATTTCTTTTTTTTTTTATTTACGCATATTATGGGGGTACAGATGTTTAGGTTGCGTATGTTGCCCTTGCCCCTCCTTACCCCCAAGTCCGAGTTTCAAGTGTGTCCATCCCCCGGATGGTGCGCATTGCACTCTTTGTGTGTGTGTATATCCGTCCCATCCTCCCTCCTCCCCCCTCCCCCCGCCTAACATCCAATAGATGTTATTCTTATATGTGCACTTGTGTGTTGATCAGTTAATACCAATTTGATGGTGAGTACATGTGGTGCTTGTCTTTCCATTCTTG
>NW_012141636.1:2203538-2225419 GCF_000956105.1 Propithecus coquereli
GCAACCTTGTCTGGTTCCAGTTCTAAGTGGGAATGCTTTCAATTTTTCCCCATTCAGTATGATGTTGGCTGTGGGTTTGTCATAAATGGCTTGTATAATTTTTAGTTAAGCCCTATCTATGCCTATTTTGTTAAGCGTTCTTATAAAAGGGTGTTGAATTTTGTCAAATGCTTTTTCTGTGTCTGTTGAGAGAATCATATGGTTTTTGTTTTTGCTTCTGTTTATATGGTGAATTACGTTTATAGATTTGCATATATTGAACCATCCCTGCATCTCTGGAATGAAGCCCAGCTGGTCACAACTCAAGTTTTCAACACCTATATGAAGCCTTCTATGTTTGCCTCATCTGAAAGTGCTCTCTCCTTTTACATTTTATCACTCAATGCTTACAATAGTTAGCTTGATAATTATGCCATGTATTTTGGAATTGTTTGTGTCACTTATTTAAATAAAAATCTATTAGATATATGAGTCCTGAGATACAACTAAATTGAACAGCAGTCTTGTCTCATATTTTCTGATATTCCTCCAAGCAACTAGCATAGTAGATACGCTTTGTGTTAAAATAAGAATGCAAAAAAAATCTTTAAAATTTATTTTTTAGAGAAAAATAAATATCCAACTTTTTTAAAATCCACAACTCAATTCCATTTCAGTAAGTTTATCTCGGGTAACATTTCTACTAAAATCCATTTAATGTCAGGCTCCATTCCTTGTACCTAGCACAGTCACTAGCATATAATAGGCTTTAGATAAACATATGCTGAATAAGCAAATGGAGGAAGAATCCATCTAGCACCTATGGACATTTAGGCCATATCTTGCATTGGGCTATCTCATGATAATGAGTAAATGAATGAATGATTCTACAACCACAATAATCCACATTTGCAGAAAACACTATTCATAATACTATTGCAATTGGTATTTTTATGCTTACTATAAATGCTGATTTTTTTTTTCAGAAAGCCTGACATTTTTTGAGGCTTCTTTTTAACATAATTATTGAGAAGTAATGACTGGATGACCTCTTGACAACAATTACTAGAGCTGGAACAAATCATGCTTTTCTTCAGGATCTAGCATCTGGCTGCAATCAGCAGTACTAGGAGTTCAACAAAAGGCCAAAATATGTCACAGCACAAGGTAAGGTGGCACGGCTACCAGGTGAGGTTCAGAAACTATCTGTGATTTAAGTTAAACAGTTAAAAGGCAAATTCTAAAACCAGCCTTTTTCTTGTACTCCTGCCTGGCTCTGAGATCAAGAAAGTTTAAGTAAGGCAGTTAATGAACACCAGAATCATTACGGTAACACTTGGATCTTGGTCCTAGCTCTGCCTCTAAGTAGTTGTGTGAAGTCTTAATAGGGTAAAGCTCTTCTCTGGTAGACAGAGTCCTCCTCTGAAAATTTTTAAGGAAGTAGACTAGAACAGTGGTTCTCTGTTGTGCTATGAAGATATATTTGTATGTCATGTTCACCTATGAGAACCACTGCAGATATTGGTATTAATTTCATAGTGATTGTAAATTATTTACTTAAAAATTAAAGGAGAGCAGATTTAAGAGAAGATAACATCAAATCTCACTCACTTGTATTTTGTTACGTTTGTTTTAGAGCAAGAGAAAAAAAGTCAGAGTACAGTTAAAGCAACTAAATGAGGCACAGCCTATTTTATCTAGGATAGAACTATTGCAAGTGACAGCATAGGATGCTGTGGCACTAACAGGTGGCTGCAATGCTCTTCTCCTCTGCAACATTTTTTGGGGTATTATGAAAGCTTGGGTATGTGAGTTGCCCCTTCATGCCTGTCACAGAGGAAAACATTCTGAGAACAGTGGGCAAGAAGCTACCTAAAATCCCCGTTAGTGCTGAGCTGCAGAGATTTGGATCTGAATTGACCTCAGGAAACTAGCTTCACAAATATCCATGAAAGAAGACTTTCAACCCTTAAAAAGACCTCCATCCAAGAGTGAACTATTACTTTATTCAGTGAGACTGAAGGAGGGTTGGTTAGGAAAGAACCATAAGAAAGAGAACTCCTGAATAAGCTTAAAATATTTCTCACTTTAAATATTACCAAAAATAGCACTCCCATTTTTAAATCTGTATATATTGTTGTTTGATGAATATTTATACAAGTTTTTCTTTAATAAAAATCTATTCTTACGGATCTAAGCTGAATGATGGTTATGGGTCTCGAGTTTCCATAATTGTGAAATAAATGGTTTGGACTAAATGTTACCTAGGCTCCCTCTTAAGAGTATGATTTAGCAATTTTCTCAAATACAAGAGATGTGATTATATGGCTACTGTCACCTGGTGTCAGCTACCTGAACTATAGTTACCAAAAAAGAAAGTCAAGATTCATTTCTTTTCTGTGTTTAGTTTCAATCCAATTTAGCGATAACGTAACAGTGCAACATGATGACTTTGTAAATTAAAATGGTCTCAAAAGAAAACCTAGTTCATATGACTTTTTGTGAGACATAAAAAATGTATTTTCTTTTTTAAGACATCTACAGATTCTCCAAGTTCTTTTGTATCACCATTTCTTTGCTTAACCACATTTGAATTTCTTCCCGATATTGCTCCTTCCTGATGTATTCCTTGCTCTACTTTTAAAACATTCCCTTCTATTCCTCAAACACTGAAACAAAACTAAAATATTTTCATTTTTGTTAGATGGAATTAAAAGAACATGTAAGTGGCAAAACTGTCCATATATTAGGTCATTAAATATGCAATGTCCGATTTCAAATCAGAAGTTTAGCTTATTATATCTCAAACAAGAAGCAGTACAGTTAATTAAAGTATACACCTGCACTATCGACATAGTTTTACCATCTTAACGGTAGCATGTTTATGCCAGCAGGGAAGAAGCCTGGAGAACAAGTGATGATAGAATAGCAAAAAGCATTTTTCACAGCTTATTGAGCATTGAATAGTTCTCTTTGCAAGAAGTGGTCCAAAACCTGGAAGAAGCGGTAGCCAGTCGGTGCAAGGTTGGGTGAATACGGTGGATGACAGAGAGTTTCCAAGTCCATCCTCTGTAGTTGTAGCAGCGTTGTTTGCATGACTTGTGGTCAAGTATCATCTTGCAAGAGGATTGGCCTGTTCCTATTGACCAATCTTGCCTGCTTCTTATTGACCAGTCTTGGCTGCTTAATCACAAGCATCCTCATCATTTCATCCAGTTGGTTGCAGTAGACATCTTCTGTAATTGGTCGACCAGGTTTCATGAAGCTGTAGTAGATAATACCATCGCTGGACCACCAGACACCATTACCTTTTTCTGATGAACATTCAGTTTTGGACTGTGTTTCAGCACTTCATTTTTATCCAACCATTGTGACAAAGGCTTGCTATTGTAAAAAAAAAAATCCATTTCTCATCGCATGTAACAATGTGGTGTACAAATGGTTCGACTCTATGTCATGACAACGAAGAAGGGAAAGCTTTGAGATGATTTCTCTTCTGATGCTCATTTAATTCACGCAGAACGCATCTATCCAGTTTCTTTACCTTGCCCATTTGTTTCAAATGGTCCAATATTGTTGGAATAGTAAAGTCAAACCTTGCTGCTAATTCACACATAGGTTGAGATGGACTGACTCACTTCCCCTATAGCTTTCAGCTCATCATTATGTACCTTGGTCTCAGGCACACACATGGCTCATTTTCAAGATTAAAATCAGCAGACAGAACTTTGGAAACCATCGACGTACTGTGTATTCATTAGCCACATCCTTCCCAAACACTTTGTTGATACTTGAAGCTGTCTTTGATGCATTGGTTCCATGACAAAACCCATATTTGAAAATAACACAATTTTTTTTTTTTTATTTCAGCAAATTATGGGTGTACATATGTTTAGGTTACGTGTGTTGCCCTTGGTTCCCCCCCCCACCGATGCTCTTGGTTCCCCCCCTCACCGAAGTCCGTGTTTCAAATATGTCCATCCTTCGGGTAGTGTGCATTGCCCTCCTTGTGTATACAAATACCCCTCCCCTCCTCCCTCTTCCCCCCTCCTCCCACCGCCCTCCCCCTTCCCCAGCATCCAATAGATGTTGTTCTGATATGTGCATCCATGTGTTGATTAGTAAATACCAATTTGATGGTGAGTACAAATGGGTCCCGTTCTGCTGCTCTTGTAGTGCTCCACTTTGGATAATGGGCTTAATAACACAAATTTTTGATTTATCCATGGTTTCACAAAAATTTCTCTAAAAAATTTTTTGAAAGATAATCACAAGCCAAACTGTGTGTTTGAAAGAATGAGAATGTACCTTCAAAAAAACATAAAACAAGAAGTATCAAAGTGAAATGTCAGAGATATCAACTGTAAAATTTAGTACTTAATAACCTAATATATAGGTCATACTTAATAACCTAATATATAGGTGTCAATAGAGGCTTCTGGCACATAAAATAATTCCCAATCAATATGGTGCACTCAAAAGAGCCATAAAATGTTTCTATTAGCTGCAAGTATGGGTTGTCAAAAGTAGTGGATAGGGAATCGGCATGATTGTAGGGGTTTGGGTTTAAATATATCAGTTATATATCGTATAATCCTGGGGAGATTATTTAATTTCACTAAATTTCCATTTGTATATAGGGACTAAAATTTCCACCTATAAAGCTTTGAGGAATAAGGTGACTGGAACATAACAGTGTCTAATAAATGTTAGCTAGCCATATGAGGCACATAGAGCACTACAGATGACCCTGAAGAAAAGTTTCTAACCCTTAGAAAAACAGCACAACTCCTACAACATAGTATGAGTTCAATACGTATTTGTTGATGAATGAGTGATTATTACTCACATTCAATTGTTAGCTTGAAAGGGATACTTGACAGGCATTGATATTCCAGCTGAAATCTATATAGGAGGTGGTTCTGAACACAAAATAGATGCTTATGAGAATAGACCCGAAATCATCCAACACATTACTGACATGTTCTCATATCAGCTTCCCCTAGAAGCCTATAAATTCCTTGAAGGCAGGGGCTACATTTTAAATATCTCTATATCCCTTATATGACCAGAATGTTTAGAAAATACGACATAATCAATAAATATTTAATTGAGTATTGACTAACACAGCATAACCACTATTTCTATGTTAAATTTTACATGATGAAGTACTTGTTTTTCTCTTTTGTCTAAGAAAATGAAACTCTGGTCAAATAAAATGAGAAGCTCTTTCCCAGAGATATATACTATTGGCTTTAATCTTTAGTAAAATCAAATAGCAGAAACACATTCCTGACTATCTATATAAATTGGGGTCAAAAATGTTTGCATTTCCACAGAAGAGCAGCTAATGAGCAGTAAATACAATTATCCCTCTCTCTGACCACCTGGTAATTTGCAACACAGCTTTGTTTGTCTAACTATATGGGCAGGATCTATTGGTAAAAAGTTGGAAGCATAGCAAATTTAAACACTAAGGTCAATGGGCCCCCTCCCAAGATGTGAATTATTGCAAAAAAAAGGTCAGAGGAAATCCTCTGTCACTATGGACAAATGAATTGATAAATGATTATATAAGAGAAGTGTGTTTAAACTGGACTGTGTTGTTTCAGAAAAGCACACCTGTTTGTAGTCAAGAGGAAGGCCACCACACTGCCACAGTTCCTCTAACCTTGTTCCATTTTCAAATGGATTGCAGGATAAATTTTGTAAAAACTGTACTATAAAAAACCCTGATGCAGTCCTTTCTCGGGTCTGCAGAATGAAGAGGGTCAGCTTTACTTAAGTGATTGGCTTCCTGTTTTTCTTAATTATACAAAATGAGGACAATGCAAAACACAGCTGGTGGAAACTCAGATGTTGCTCAAAGCCTGCAACACATAACTACTTTGTGATGAAAAACATAGAAAATTCTTGCTGGTGAGGGGAGAAAAGCAGTGACACATTTTCAGTGGTGTACTTATTACAGTTTAAAAACCAATTTCACTTTGGAAAATAAAACAAGGTGAAAGTCTTGCTGTGGGGTATAAATGTTAGCCTTGAACACACAAGTGTTACTGAAAGAATAGAAAGGAAGGATGGAAGAAAGGCATGAGGGGAGGGTATTGAATAATTGGTTTGTGGATGATAATAATTGTGATAACTACAGGATGACAAGGAATTTCTTCTGTACATATGAAAACTCAAACTACTGTAGCCAGTGAAAAAACAAGCTACAAAGTATACTAATGGATAACTAGTCAGTTGTTTAGTTATCACGGAATAAGCTCTGGAGGAAAAGAGGCTATATTGCTTAACTAGGATTTGGAACATACATTAAGTATTGTGTGACATTATAGAAACTACTCATAGATTTGATAATCCCTTGGCAGTTTTCTAGTGATCTTTCCAGGCTGAGTTCAAGTATTATTCCTCTGTAATGCCTTTTCCAACAATTAGGCTGAAATAACACATTTCTTTGTACTCCCTCATTGTTGAGTAGCACCTACCAAACCACCAAAATTAGTTGTTTATGTGTGTGAGAATATATATTATATATATAATATAATATATAATATATTATATATATACCATGAACTCCTTGAAAGAAGAGGCTGTTGCTTAATTATTTTTATAATTTCCCAGTAATTAGCATCATGCAAGCCTTTAAGAAGAGTTCAATAATGATGTCAGCAAGATGGAGGAATAGGATTCTCAGGCTCCACCCTTCCTGACAGAAGGTTCAAATAGCAACTATCTATAGACAAGAACATCCTTTGAAAACTCCAATATATGTAACCAAGACTGAGACACCTCCATGGTCCACAGAACTGAATGAAATTTTAATAAGAAAGTTAAGAACAACAGTCTTACTGTAACCATATTGCCCCTCCTTCTCCCCCCAAGTTGGCATAACATCAGATGGAGAGGGTTTCCCTGGGCCCACAACTGCTACTGGGGTAAAAGAGAACCAGAAGCTGTCATCCAGCATTCCTAAAATTCTGAGATGCTTTACAGGAAGTCCACTCTAGTTTTACTTCATGGGAAACACTAGGGGAAATGGCATGACTGGACCACCCGGGGTTAGATAGAAACAAAGAAAGGAGGCAGAGGTGATAGTGGTCAGTGCATGGATCTTAGTGGTACCTCTCTGTTCTTACCAACTGTGATACCAGGTCAGAAATACCAGGCACCTTCATAGCCTGCCCACAAAGCTAAGCTAGCCCCACCTTTAGAAGCACAGGAAGAAATTCAATGTAGTTTGAGTGCTTAAACAGCTATTCTTCATGCCCAGGCTCAGAACCTACCCCAACAACTCCACCCAGGACAGGAGACTCCCACATTTGTGCATTTCAGAGAAGCAAAGAGGCTAGACTGGCTTGGTCTGAAAAGTCAAGGAGGGGCTTCACTCAGCCAAAAAGCCGGCACACTTCTGTGCATTCCAAAGAAGTGAAGAGTTAGACCAGCTTGACCTGGGAGGTCAAAAAGCTGCTCAACTCAGCCAAAAGCTCACCCCACTCCTTTACTCTAACAGGGAAGCAATCATCAAATATGCAATTCTAAGGAGCATAGCCCCTGGTCCCACCAATCCTGAACAGGATCTCCACCTAACCTTAGAGCCTAGCCAATAGCTCTGCCCAACTGAAGATCCCAAATAGTGAAATTTCCTGGTCATGGAATACATCTTATTACTGGCCTGACCAGAAGCCACAGCAGTACCCAGACAGCAGCTCCACCTGACAGAAGAGACCAGCCAGTGGTCTCACTGTTTAGGAGAGCCCAGCCACAGGTCCTACCCTACATCAGAGCAAACACAGCAGCCTAGTCAACTAGAGAACTCGTAATACGCTCTGCCTGTCTGGGGTTGCTACCAAATGGTGCTTCCAAAAATCACAGGCAAGACTAAATAGCGAAGGTCTTTTTTTGCCAAAGAACACCGGTAAAGGACACAAGAGGGTGTTGTCTCCTCCAATGCACAGATAACATGCAAGGGCACAAGGATTATGAAAGAATCATGACACCCCCAAAAGAAACTAAGAAAACTCCAGTGTTCAAGCCCCCCCCCAAAAAAAAGACATCTATGAAATGACTGGTAAAGAATTCAGATTAATACCCATAAAGAATATACAGACAGAAAATTTAATAAAATTTGTAAAACAATAATAAAATTTGTAAAACACAAAGTGAGAAATTTGACAAAGAAATATAAATAATGAAAAATAACCAGATACAAATTCTGGAAATGAAGAATACAACAACTGAACTGAAAAATTGACTATAAAGGTTCAATAGCAGACTTGATCAAGCAGAAGAAAACAGCAGGTAGCTGGAAGACAGATTATTTGAAATTATCCAGTCAGAGAGAAAAAAGATAAAAGAATAAAAAAGAATGAAGAAATTCTATGGGAAATATGGGACACCACCAGTAGAGCAAATCTTCACATAGTAGAGCTGCAGAAAGAGAACAAAGAGTAAAGGTCCAGAAAGCATATTTAAAGAGAGAATGGCTGAAAACTTCCTTAATATGGGGATAGATGTCAACACCCAGGTACAGGAAGTGCAGAAATCTACAATCAAATTCAACCCAAAGAGTAGTACACCAAGACACATAAAAAACAAACTACCAAAAATCAAAGAGAAAGAAAAAATTCTGAGAGCAGAAACATATCACATACAGAGGAGTGCTAATATAGCTTTCAGTTATTTCTCAGCAAAGACTTTTCAGCCTGGGAGAGAATGGGATGATACATTCAGAGGGGTGAAGGAAAAAAAAAAATCTGCCAACCAAGAATAATTTATCCAGAAAAGTTGCCTTTCAGAAATAAGGGATAAATAAAAATTTGCCCAGACACAAAAAAGCTAAGTGACTTCATTGCCACTAGATCTGTCTTATAGGAATTGCTAAAGGGAATTCTGTAAATTGAAACAAAAAAACACTAATTAATAAGATGAAAAATATAAAAGCATAAAATTCAATAGTATAACAGTCATATTCAGAATAATCAAGGCCGTAATGAAGAACTCAATAGATTGTAATTGAATTAATTAACCAATTAATTTATATAAAATAGTTCAATGAAATATGTATTTTTATGTGTTCAACTTCATTGTTAGAGCATGCAAATACATTTAATTCACATCTTTATTTTGTGTGCACCTAACGTGTGCCAAGTGTTGTGCTTTGCAATGTAGGAAGAAAGAGAGACTCCTAAATCTGAAAGTTGGAGTTAAATGCTGTTAGTGGACTGCTGCAGGTTTGAAGTTCAGAGTTCCAGTCTTACACAGTCATCAATAGCCACCAAATTACTATACTGTACTAATTGGCCTGACCTTGGCCACAGTTTTATCACGATATCTGTTTTCCTCTTCTACTATATTAACAGGAGCTCAAATTTTTAATTGTGTATAAAGAGGTAATAAGAAATTTCTTCCATAAGAGAGTTCAGACAATTCTAGGGAGTAAGAAAATGAGAGTTACTAATATTAATAGAATACTGCTTAGTAGTCCAGTGTGGTGTGGAATGAAGTTTCCTGACAAGAGAGGTCATATTGCTTAATTAGGATTTAAACCAATTCTTAAATGTTGTCTAGCATTTTAAAAGACCTGTTCATACATCTGATGAGCCTTTTTGTGAATTCCTACTTATTTTTCATTTCTGATATGCAATAAGCCTCATTACTCTTCACAGTTATAGAATAAGACTGTATTTCATAGCTTCCATTGTGCTACATGTGTCCATATGTTTTGACCAATGGAATGTAAGCTGTAAAGTTTTATGGCAGTTTCTGGAAACATTTCTTAAGACATGGCATTCATGCATCCTTTTCCCAATTCCTTTTTGTCCTGCCATCTTGACTTAAGATTGAGGTCATCTATGGGAGAGCAGCAAGACAGGAGAAGACTGGGTCACTGACACTGTGAAGCATTCTAGCCCTGGACTGAGCACCTGGGCTTTGATGTGAGAGAGAAGTGACTTCCACCTTAACCTTCTTCTATATTGTTTTTTTGACAATTGGCAGCGGTGCCTAATTCTAACTAATCACCTGTGTTGACATTTGTATTCTCAGGTCAGTTATGAGTAGAGTGGGGTGGTGGATAGATGAGTGGAATTCTGCATATATGGAGGGATGGAATTTCAAATAATTAATGACCAAAAAATTCCTTAGGGACATTTTAATCTATATTTGTAGAACAAAGATGGATTCTATGTTATGGAATACAGGGTCTTCTAGGACTAGTCCCTCCATAACTCCCAGCCTCCAAAGTACTCAATTACTGATACCCCCCAACCCCAGTTATTATGCAGTTTCATGTCTCCTTACTGTTGATTATGTTGCTCTCTTCCCACTTCTTTATCTGATCTATTTTTGTTCAAGAGTCAGCTCAGTTGTTGTCTCCTGCAGGAAGGCACTCTTGCCTCCTTTCCAGAGGTTAAGTACCTCACCTGTGTTCACTTATAGTAACTCAGTGCATACCTTTGTATGTATCTTATCTTGCTTAATTGTAATAATTTGTTCTTATGACTCCTTTCCAAATTATGAGCTTCTTGAAAGATAGGATAGCACTATGTCTTCATTGTCTATCTTTTTCAGTGCCTGGAACTTGATAGGCACCACATAGTAGGTACCATCTGGCACACGGTTGACACAACATAATTGCCACACAGTAGGTATCACATCCTGTCATTGATTTTGCCTTCCATTTTATTGAAGACCTAAAATCTATCCCTTCTCAATTTCTAGAACCTGGTTCTTTCCTGAATCCTGTGACAGAAGACAGTTCCTTGATTTACACTACTCTTGTCTCTAGGGACATCTTCCTTTCTCCTTTCCCTTCCCCATGATCATCTCAGTTTAGAAAATATATTTTGGTGCATACTTGGCTAGATAGATACTGGACTAGAAACATGTCTTAAAATTAATTTGTCAAAAAATTTCCTTCACATCTTATTCTATTCATTTCTGCCAATTTTCTTCATAGAGTGAAGTTATCTTTGTGACTCAAAGCTTGAGGACTAGGAAAGGGGGTTGGAGAAAAATCTGTCTTTTGACATTTAAAAGATATGTGCTAAAATTGGAGAACAGTTAGCACTTCTGTTTAATAGTGAGATGAGGCCACACACATTTATGAACATTCAAAATAGCTCTGTAATCCTACTGGCCACACAGACCTATACTATAAAGGGGAGTACATAGAAAGAAAGGAGATGCCCTGTTTTTTCATAAATACAAGATTTGGAATAACAAGTATGCTATTTATTATTTTGGGTAGTCAATGCTTTTTTCCTCCTCCTTCTCTCCCTCCTCCTCCTCCTCTTCCTCTTTTTCTTCTTCTTTTTCTTAATCATGTCTTCTTCATCTTCATTTCCATCTCTGTCTCCATCTCTACCTCTTTATATTTCTCCTCCTTCTCTTTCTCCTTCTACTTTTCCTCCACTTCCTCTTCCTCTTCCTCCTCCTCCTTCACTTTTTCTTTCTCTTATATTCAGAAAAAAACTAATATTATATTATACTAATTTGACAGAGCAGCATCCCAACATAACTCTTACAATGAAATGCTACTTATGAAGAGACACAGGTCAGGCTTGGTCTCTTCCATGTCTTCCTCTTGGTGGTTCAACATGGCACTCTCTCCTCCTCCTGTTCACTGAATGTCAAGTGCCCATGTGTACACTCTTTGTGTGTATTCTTAGCATCTTTTCCTTACTCATGGGCCAGCAGCACACTATTCTTCTACACAGCTCCAGAAGTGGCAACCTGGAGATGTAAAAGCCTTTGAATTCCAGTTAGAGTTAATAGCATAGATCCAGAACAATTGAGTGAATGGTGTGGATATGGGATGGATGAAAAGTTTGGGTTTTTAAACATGCTCATAACTTTAGAGAACAGATGGGAAACACACATATAAGGCACAGTAACCCACATCTGGTTAAAAGAAAATGTGAACATTCTGGGTTTAATAATAACCACTTTTATTTGTTGCATACACTTTATGTATCAGGCATAGCTTTGGCTATTACCTTTGCTTCTTATCAGTTTGTGTATGTACTTACAACAACTCTGAGAGGTAAATACTTCCATCCTTTACACAGAGAAAACTGAGACTCTGAGAGATTAAGCGGGGTCTAAATTTAAATCCACATCTTTTTTAATCTGATGTAGTAGATTACAAAATTGATCATAATTCTCTGCAGTTCCTTCTATTAAAAGGTAGGGTCTATTATCTGTCGCTTGAAAATGGGATGGATCATGACTTGCTACAGTCACTGAAATGCAGCAAAAGTGATGTTGTGACAGTTTGAGCCCAGATTTCAAGAGCCCTTCCTTCTTTTCTCCTTCTTGGGAACTCCTGCCACTACAGCCATGTGAATAAGCCACTTGGAAAATAAGAGACTATGTGGAGCAGAGATGAGCTATCTTAGCTGAGATATTTTAGGGCCTAAAGTTTAGGCCCATCAGCCTCCAGCTGAGATCAGCCATGCCTGGCCTAGATCAGCAGAACCTATCCAACTAAGCCCAACCCAAATCCTGACCTTCAGAATCTTGGGAGAAGCAAATTCACCAGGGTCCCTGGAAGCTCTTGTATGTTCTTCCAGGGTGTGCAAAGAATGAAAGACCCTGACCACTCTGTCTGGGCTATTTCTCAGGGTTATATTTGCAGTGAGCAACAAATGAGGTAACATTATTTCCCTCTAGGACAAAGAACAGGCTTGCTATTTTAAAATAAAGTGAATCCCCCAATCTCAGTGTTCCATGGTTGGCATGCAAAATGACTGCATGTGCAGTATCCACCTAGGTCCATCCATGTTTCCCCCATGGGACTTGGAGACCAAGAGAAACCAATATCAACATGCTGACTAAACATGCTGCTTTTTATGCCATAAGTAATGAAGTTCTTTGTTTGTGACTCAGGAGTCTTACGTCTTCTGCCAACATCCGAGAAATGGTGCAGGCTAAGTTTTTAGCCTAAAAGTAAAATAAAATCTCAGATTGTAACATAGATTTGTGAGCTAAATAAATGGCTGTTGTTTTAAGCCACTATATTTTCAGTGGGCAACAACAGTTGACTGATAAAATGCCTGTAGTCTAACTTCTCTGCCAGTGTTACCCAACATGTGGTATAATAAGCGGTCCACAGATATGTGAGATAAATTTTGTAGTTAAGTAAAAATGTTTCTTTCAATTTTCACTATTATTAAAATGTTAACTATTTTTAGTTACCTACTAAGTAGCAAGTGATATTGGTTTTCCACTTATAGAATTTATATAAAATTACATTTAAAAGTGAATTGATCTAAAGAAAAGCATTAACAATAATTCAAGGTGGTACTTGAATATGATAAACAAAAGAAAGAACACATATGATTGACTTTTAGGAATCACTGTACTAATACGTATTGCTTCTTATTGAAATAAATGGAATCCTCAAAAAGGATGCTCCATTAAGATTACGGTTGGCCAGCAGATACTGAATGATGTTATACTCCAAATACTGCTGATGAAAAAATTACCCTACCTTGAACCATACACATGTGAGATAGTCTTCCTCAAATACAGCCTTTCAGAAAAACAACTAAGTTCCATTGGAACTATAAACATTCTTTTGAAATAGGAGAAGGATATTTAACATAACAATGAATATTCAGTTTCTATTACATCAGAGGGAAACCAGAAGATACAGAAAGGAAAAGCTCCCCATGAATCTGGGCATTATTATGATACTGTCCATTTCTCCTAGTATTTTTTAATAGTGAAAATGTTAGCCTATGATAATGGTTCATCTTCCAGCTCCAGTCTGGCAAATTCTAAATCATTCACAAAGCTCCTTATGAATAACTGAGAAGAATTATGAAGATCTCTCAAAGGCAGTTGTGATGAAAAAAGTCATAGAATATGATAGCCTGGAAGGCACTTCACTATTCAACTAACCCCTTTATTTCACAGAAAAGGAAATGAGGACCAGGGAGGTGCATAACTTGTTCAGAGACACACAGCAAGTTAGTAGAGACTTCAGATGTCTTACTTCTCCATTCAGCTTTCTTCCACGACTCAATGCTCCTGCTCCCTGCTCCCTCTATGTGTGGCTTTTTTGTTTGTTTGTTTGTTTTTTATTTTTGTTTTTGTTTTTGTGAAATAGAGTATTTGACAGAGACACAAAAAGAGTGGAATTTGGAGAAAGGCAGGTATCATTCTTAAAACTGCTATTCCTCAGAAGGAAGGAGAAAAAAGTATCTAGACTGTTACCGTTGCAGAATTTATAATTTGGAAATAATGTTATAGGGCACAGATTCTTCCCCTAATTTAATATTTCTCTTAAGTAGTAAAAGAAAACCTAAACTTCTTAAATAGCAATGATAGCAATGCTAAATTAACAAATTAGTGTCAATGTTTATCTGTTTAGTTGCTTCCTTTGTGTACAGTGCTTCATCTACGTATGTTCTCAATTTCACTACAAGAAAGCTTGATACCAAGTACACTTCCATATTTTGCACAAAAGTAAAGAGCTAAAGTTTCTTAAAATCTTTGCCTGAGATTTGAACGTTGTCTATAATGATCTTAGAAACATGTTAGCACTCATAAATCCATCTAGAAGAAAATTCAAGTCAGCACATACCTTTCTATATCTAGTACCATGGTGAAAAATACAGAAGTCCATGGCATTCTATATTTTCTGCCTGGAAGTCATCACCTCAGTGTGCTCTTGGCACCTCAGTCATAGAATATTTCAACCATCCTTCCTTGTAATACGCTCTTGCTCTTTTGTTCACTATCTCAGTGAGTGGGGTCACCATCTTCACACTTGCCCAAGTCAGAAATTTGGGCATTGTCTGACTCTTCCCATTGCTTGTTCTTCCACTCTCAATCAGCATCCACCCAGCCAACCAATCACAAGTTTGTCCAATTACACCTTGTCAATATGTCTTTGAGATCTCCTCTCCCCACACTGACTTGGTCTCTATAAAACTTCCCTAGCTAGGAACATCATCAGCTCTCTATTGGACTACTGTTAAACTTTCACGATTGGCTGCCCTACTCTAAACTGGGTTTCTTTCAAATCTATTTTCTATCACTGCCACTGAAGTTAACCATTTGAGCGAAGCAGATCTTACCACTGGCTTCTTAAACTCCTTCGATATCCCATATATTCAGGATAAAATCTGAGCTCCTTAGTTGTCCATACAAACTTCTCTGTGATCTCCACATTTCTAGTTTCATCTCCTGCAATTCTCCATTTTATTAACATTAAATTACTTATAGTTCCTTCTGATTGTGTATGCCTCTGTCTACCATCCCCCATGAAGCATTCACACACTCTCCACCTCACCCCAACCATTCTTTGTTTAGTTATCTCCTATTCATCAAACTCAGTTCAAACAAGGATCCTTCCAGGAAATTTTATACTATTCTCCAATTCCCAGGCTGGCCACAGTAGAATAAATTCTCCCACAAGATTCTGTGCACAAATCACTTGCAGCACTTTTCATGTTAAATAGCAAGTATCAGTATTCATGTACCTCTTTCCCACAAACTATAGACTTCATGAGATTTGAGATGATTTTTATTACCCCATATCTAGCATAGTGTTTCTCAACTCTGGCTAAAGAGTAGAACCATCTGATAAAATTTTTAAAAATGCCCCTGCCCAGGTTCCACTCTAGACTGATTAGAATGCCACAGAACGAGCAAGACACACTCCTTGCCTAGGACCTTTACACTGGCTGTTCCCTCTGCCTGGACAGACCTTCACACATGGCTCACTTCCCTTTCTTCAAGTCTTTGTCTCAAATGTCACTTTCTCATTGAGACCTAGTTCAATCATTCTATTTAAAATTATTAGCATCTTTCCTCCACACTTTCCAATCCTTTTATCAATAGCGTGTGTCATTCTGACTTGTTATAAAATTCACTTTTTTATTATAATTATTGTTAACTGTCTACTTCCCTAAGTTCAGGAATAGTCTGTTTTATTCACTAATGTAGTATCAGTGCCTGGAACATAGTAAATGTTTATTATCTCCATCTATCTATCTATCTACCTATCTATCTTTCTATGAGATGAATGAATTAATTACATTTATCATCTCTATTTTAGTGAAAACAGATGTTTATAAAGTCCTGAAATCCTGTAGAAGTGAAACTGATTAATTCTGCCTTTAGGAATCAGGAAATGCTTCACAGAGGAGGTGACAATTAAGCTGAGCCTTGAAGGATTTTTCAGGCAGAGAAAGATGGTAAGTTATTGAAATAAAATGTGTAGGTAAGCACCAAGCTCAGAGTCTGACACATTACAGTCACTCCGTGAGGTCTTGTTAACACCAAAAGACAACTCAGGTAGAAGGAACAGCATCAGCACAAAGATGAGAAAATGCAGGGACTATTTGGGATGGGTAAAGTGTGCAAGTAATGAGTGAGAAGATTGATTTGATACATTTTGACTAAATTAGATAATTTGTTTATTAAATACTTAGTTTATTTCTGCAAATATTGCAAAAACAATCTATAGAAATTTTTAATATCCTCATTCTTGTATATATGCCTACAACGTTAAAATCTGTAAGGGTTGTTTACTATCATTGATATACTTATTACCAATCTTTCTTGTTAGTTTTCATATATGCCTTGCATTTTTAATCACGTGTGTGTGTATCTATAACTATATATATATCCCAACTAATTTTAACCTTTGGTAGGATAAAAAAGGGTTCCATGATTTTTCTTTTGTACTCTTTATGGTAGTAAGCTCACAGAAATTGTCAATAAGGGCTATTAGTAAATAGCTCAACTATAAATTCATTCATCTAGTCATTCATCCTGAGAAAATATTTATTTTACTTAAATACTTACTATATGCCAGATACTGCATTAAGGACTAGAGACACAGACATGGAATTCAACCCCTGATACTGAGTCCAGTGAGGGGTAGAAAAGAACAATTGCAATTCAAGGAACATGTGCTACACTGTAGGTAACCCTAGGGTATTTTGTAAGCACAGGAGAGGCACATCTATTCTAACAAAATGAAAATAAAGGCTAGGGGAACTTTCCTGGACAATGTTGTTCTTGGCATTTGTTTTCTGAAAATAATGTGCACATCAGGTATTTATATAGATTTAAATTATATTTTAGAAAGATAATCTCATATAAACAATTATGTTGCCATTAAAATCACAAATCTACTTAAATTATATATAAAAGGAGAAATAGAGTTTTTTAGTAAGACCTTAACTAATTGCAATTTCATTCAAAACTCAATAATATATAATGCCCTAAAAAATTACCATTTCTTATGAGAAGCAGCAAAATAACTACTGGGATTTATTTAAAGGGGGAAAGATTCTCAGCAGTTCCATTGCTACACTATAATCAAATATTAGTAGTAATTAACCACTCGGAGAAGAAAAGGGAGGGAGGACATTCCAAGAATAGAATATATATGCAAAGACCCAAAAGCATCTGAAAGAATGGTCAGTTTGGGAATTCTAAGTATATGTTGCTATAGTATGGTAGGAATATGGGGAGATTAGCAGGGTGAATCTGTGGGATATGGATATGATGCTAAAGACGCAGAAATAGGCCAATCAGAGAGGTTATGATATGCTGGGGAGTTTGGACTATATCATAAAGCGCGGGGCAGCCATAGACTAGAGAAGCACTGAAGGAGTAGGTAAGGGGGCAGAGAGACCAATTAAGTGATTCCTATAATTATAATTCAGGCAAAGGATGATAACGGGCTAAATTAAAACAATGTTAGTCCAGAGAGAGAATAACAGATGGAGGCACACTTGACAGGACTTGGTACTGATGGAATGTGGGGGCTGATGGAGAATGAGACGTCTGGGATGATTCCCAAGTTTCTGGCTTGAGCAACTGAGTGCCTGGAAGGTGTCACTCACCGTGAGAGTAAGAATAAGAGAAGGATGGGGAAAATAATGAACAAGTTTTGTGCATGTGAGGTTTGTGGTCCTGTGGAATATGTCTTGGTGGCAGACTTCTAGAACTCGGGGAGAAAGTGGGCTAGAGATATAAATGAAGAAATAGTATGAGCTCTTGAGATCCTCAGTAATTCATTAAAAAGTGTGCATTTTCCTCTGCAGTACACCAATGCTTTGTAGTAATACGCTGGGGTTTCACCAAACCACAAACATTTTCATGGATCATATATACACTTAAATATATGGAGAAAAAAATATATATATAAACAAATATGAATAACCCATGGCTTGGACTGTAAAATTACACGGAGTTTTAAGATAAATCAGTCTCCACACAAACTGCTGGCTCTTTAACTTGTATTTACAGTTTCAGTTTCATACTACATGACCTCTCACACACAGAACTCTTGAGACATGTGTTCACTCTCCTCTGTCTTTGGTCCTTTGGTGGAAACATTTCAACAAGACTGTACTAAAGCAGTTCACAGGCCCTGTGTCATTTGGGTCCCAGTGAGCAGCCCATTCAAGAGGTCAACCTAGAAGAATCTGACACACCTTCTAGCTGCGAGTAAAAGGCAGCAAGCTACTGCTGTGCTCTCACTCAGCTCTGTCTCCTCATATTTTGAAAGACAGAAAGAATCTCTGTTGAAACACTGAAATGTGGAAAGAAACAGCAAGCTATTTGGACATTATAGTTCCACTGGAATGAATATAGTACTTGGGTTTCAATTTCATTCTTACTCTATGCAAGACAAGTCATTCACTTCAATTCACTTTAGGAGTTACCTGCTAAGAGGTCAGATGCTTCTTTTTTATTCAGTTGTTACCTGCTGCCCGCAAAATACATATTATAAAGTATAAAAACTTCCTTTTATCATCAGGTAGCCTCAATGTAAAGAACACTGAGAATACTCAGTATTCAACTAACAGAGTTTCAATAGAATGAAAGGTATTTTTGGAAGTGCTAAAACAAGATAATGAAGACCTTCTGTTTGAGAAAAGCATGGGATGGCAATCCTGTATCTTCAAACAAAATGACTCCAGTATTTGTGGTTAAACCACCGCTATGCCCTTTCTTACGGTGGAACTCATTTTATTTGCCTTTACAAATATTTAATGAACAAAAGTACCACGTTAGCAAAAAACAATTATGAGAAGTTCCAGAGTCGTTTTTAAATTTAAAAACCTCCTTCTTGACTCATGATGTACATTGTGACCACAGGACATTCCATCTTTGAAAATGTCATAGAGTCAGTTTTTGTCCCTCCCATTTTCCTCATCCTAGGCAGGCCTTTCTTAGTAAGGGAAAGTCTTATCACCATGTACCATATTTATTTCTTCTATAAGTCATTCTTATCATTATTATTCCTCCAACATTAAATCTCTATATATATATGTGTGTGGGGGGGTGAGTGTATGTATTTTTTTTTCCTAAAAGGAGATGAAGAGAGGATAAGAACTTAAAAATAGTGATTAAGCACCGGCTGTGGGATATCTCTGCTAAGCTATATTTTGAATCCAGTTTAGCTTTTAAAATATGATCAGCATACTATTCCAATTTTATAGTATCTGTCATGCCAAATATATACTGAATTATAAGAAATCATCTATTAATTATTTTCTAAAAGTAATTTAACCACCTTTTCAAGTAGAGATAGCTTTAAAACAATCAACATGTATTCAGTGCTCATGTTCACAAATAAAGAAATGATGCACTGAGTTGAAGTAACTGCCACCCAATTAGAAAGAAGGACTATGGAAAAAATGTGATAAAACTATATGATTCAAACTCAAGCCCGTCTGATGGGAAAGAAAAGCCCAGCAAGGTAAACTTAGGTGAGACAAATTATACCTTTAAATTCCAGTCTGAGAAGCTAAATTTGATTGAATAAATACTTGGAAACTAGGGTAGGTTCTTGAGTAAAAGGGCAATGTAATGATCATTATATTTTAGGAATATTTCATTAAATTTATCAGAGACTTGGATTACAAGTATCAAAATTATAGTAATCTTTGAGGAGAAAAGTTATTTAAAAAAAAAGTTGGAGGAGTCAGTTTTATCCAAAATAGTAATAAATAGAATTAAGGAACTATAATTATACAGTGGCAATAAATTACAGGCCAATTATTTATATATATATATATATGTTTTATATATAAAACTTTATCTATTAATGAATCATGGCATTAAAAAACTGAAGAGTATTTTTACAATCTTCCAACTATAGGAAAGACTGTTTCGCAAATTATGTGACTAAATGTTCTGTGCTGTAAGGTCAAAATGAAAAGAAAGAGTCTTAAACGGCAGAAAGTGAGATTTAATTGGACACAAGTTTTATCTTTGTGAGTTAGGACAGGAATGCATGCGCATTTGCAATAAGTAACTCAGGTAAGGGTCAGATGTCCCTCCGTTTCTATTTCATTTCTCCTAAAGGAGCTGCCTAATATTAGAGGTTGTCAAGGGTAAAGAACGTTAATTTTATGGTTTTGTTTACTTTTGACTCAATAGAAGAAAGGAACTGGAACTCCAAGTTTCCTTTAGAGATCTGTTCTAGTCTGATGATTTTGTGGTTTTATGCTTCATTTCATCATTGAAATACTCAGAATCGTGGCAGCTCCTATCAATGACAGTTCAGCGGTCCCAGATATTTCAATTCCCGCTAAGATTAGATTGTTCTTAAGTGTATCTGAAAAGAGCATAGCCGATCTGCTTCACATGGCAGCATATGAATAAGCATTTGCTTCTAATTCCACCCACCACTGCTCCCTCTCCCTGTTGCTTTTAAAAGCATCTGCTATCGCAGATGCAGGAGATATGTCACTATGAACCACTGCTTTGTTTGGAAGAGCTGCTTCCATGTCTGTCATCCCTTCAAAGAAAAACTCAAGTCCACCTTCAGGCAACTCCAGTGCAATGAATAGAAGAATTTTTACAGGTGCATCTTTGTTTTGAAGATTAATTCTAAAAGAAAAACATTCTACCTTAATGTACCCTAAGGTTATGTAACTTAATATTTTTTGACTATATAATGTCTGATGTGTGCAAAAGAATATATGTAATGTAAAGGGAGGTTTTAAAGCATAATAATAAAATTAATACCAACTTAAAAACTGGAATGATAAGTATTTTTGTATGGAGTCTACTCCAATCATGTATTTCTCTATCCCTTATGCTCTATCAACTCTTCTAAATTTTTAGCACTCCTTTTTTCATTTTATGCTTTTAGCACTTGTATACAGATCTCCCCCAAAATATATTTTTCAGATTTGCTTATTTTTGAGCATCATACAAGTGTTATCACACCATATACAGTTTTCTTGACTTGCTTTTTCCACTCAGTATTATGTTTCGGAGATCCCTCCATGTTCATTCATTTTCAGTGCTGTATATTATTCCATTGTATTAATATTCCATAAATTATATATGTATTCTTCTGTTGATATACATTTCTATTACTTCCTGGTTTTGTTTTGTTTTCACTCTTAAGAACAAAGCCACTATGAGCAATGAACATTTACAAGAGTTTCTCTAGGGTATATAACTAGGAGTAGAAGTGCTAGATCATAATGTTTATAGCTTTGTAAAATAATGTCAATTTGTTTTCCAAAATGATTGTCCCTACCAGGTAGTATAAAAGAAACAACTTCAATAGTATTTGACAGTGTCATGCTTCCTAATTTTATGCTTACATAATTGGATATAAAATGGTATTTGGTTTAACTTTGATCCTTTTTTTACTTGTGAGGTTTGGTGTCTTCTACTGCATGTGTATTCACTATTTGTTTACCCTCTTGTTTGAAATGTTTGATGAGGTCGATGATTTTTTTGTTGTATTGGTTCTTATTTTTATTGACTTCCAAGAGTTCTTTATATATCTTCTATATATTCCTGATAAAATTCTTTGTTGATTATTTATGTTGTGGATACTATTTCTCATTTTGAGACTTTACATTCTGAGATAAGATACATGTAGTATCTTTTGATAAATA